>NW_028277058.1:57745277-58045416 GCF_059951505.1 Python bivittatus
TTAGTCCAAATATTAATGTGTGTGAGCTAACACTAGACCTTATGTGTGAGGAAATGCCATACATAGATTTAACACTGAATTGAACCCCAAAATAAAAGTGGGGTTCAACCTTTAATAGACTTGTGCTCCAAGATTTGAGATGGAACAAAAGTTGATGTGCATTGCATCCCATCAAATTCATCTTTCTTTCTTTCTTTCTTTCTTTCTTTCTTTCTTTCTTTCTTTCTTTCTTTCTTTTTCTTTCTTTCTGTCTGTCTTTCTTTCTTTCTTTCTTTCTTTCCTCCCTCCCTTCCTTCTTTCCTTCTTTCCTTCTTTCCTTCTTTCCTTCTTTCCTTCTTTCCTTCTTTCCTTCTTTCTCTTTTAATGGAAACAAGAATTATCTCAGCATTCACAACAAAATCTATGATGCAGTGCCAGTAAATTTAAACAACAATAACAAAATTGGAGAGAGAATTAACACCAGGCATATTTGAATATAAAATAAAATTGAACCAGTTCTGAGTAACCAGTGGATATCTCTAGATAATGTACTTTTCACTCTGGGTCAACAATGCTGGGGTGAAAAACTTTTTATTCCACTTACTTTTGCCCAGTCCTATACAGCATCTTCATGACTTCAGACCAGAATGGGTAATCTCTATACTAAGTTTTGGTGTCAGCTCTAAAATGTCAGATGTCTTCTCAGTAGAAGTCAACATTTTCCATTCTCTTTTGTCTTTTAAGTGAGGAGTATTAAGGTTAGGAACACATACACCTTTGAGTTCCATGATGACCTTCATTCAATGACTGATTTTTTTTAAAAAACAGTTCTTTCCATCCTGCTTCTGAAGAAAGTTGTGGATTTTGATTTTTTTTTTTTTTAATCAGAACCCTAGCAAAGCAAATACTCCATCAAACTGCACTGGCTGCAGTCAAGAGGTCCATTCTGCTCCCAGCATAGAAAGAACCCACCAGCCACTGAAAAAATGGCAGCAGAAAAAAGAGAAGATGTGCTACAAATCATCCTCAAATACACTGTCATTTATGAGTTTATACTTTAAAGAACTACAGCCTGCCTTAATAGATGAATCTGTCATTTCCATTCCCTCCCTTACTCCATTTTGTTTCCTTAAATATCCCCAAATCCTTTCCATCTTGCCTACGAAATGATGCAAATGTTTTGGGAAATTCATATTCGACAGATGAGCCAAACCAAATCCTTGCTTATTACTTTTTGGTTTTTGGTTAGTTTTTTTCTCCTGGGACTTAATTTTCCCCAGTAAGATTATATTTTTCATTTATTCACATGATGAAAGCTCTTTTTAATTGTATGATATTATGGCAAAACACCTGAAGGCTTTTTTTAAGAACCAGGATGAAGCCAAAATGGCAGACAGATAAATTAAAATTAAAATGAATGTTACAGTTTAGATTGTATATCATATAATATTAGATATCATATCATGTTATAGCTTATCAGAATGAATGAGATCTTTCAGCGTTTTAAAGCTGCTCAGAGCTCACAAAGAAAGAACATAAAATCAATAAATCGAAATAGAAGCCTAAATAAAAGGATCCATCACTTCTGGATGCATGAAATTAGAATGTTAACTTTGGTTCTTGTCTTTTCAGAGTATACATTCTGCATATTAAGCAATAAACAAAGATAACATTCTTATTTCATGCATCCTAAGGTGATACGGGGTAGCGTTGCAGAAGATATTTCAATATCTTATGCTGGAATAGCAGCGCACCTCCCCCTCCCCTCCCCGAGCATCATTAAAACTTCCGTGATGTCACAGAATGTTGAAATGCAATTTCACAGCTGAATGAGAAGGTTGCACCAATGAAATGTCAATCAAAAATCTGAAGCCATGGATTTTATGCTAAACTACTTCTTATGCTATCATCTGATAATAAATAAATCAGATATTCTCAGATGATAGTATAAGACATAATTCATCTAGACATACTTATTATAGAACTAGACAAGCTCCATGTGAGTGTCACTCTATGGTTAAAATGATATGAACACTCAGTGGGAAAAAAAATCAGTTTACTGAACAGGAAATATTCAGCTTAGAAAGAAGACATGTAAGAAGGATCCACCATGGCAGTGGGGAGGAGGCAATGAAGGTATTTATTTATTTGATTTACATTATACCTTTCCTCCAGAAGCTTGAGACAGTGATTCATAGCAACCTCAACTCTTATTTCTCCTTCAACAACCCTGTAAGCTGAGATATTGATTGACCCAAAGTCACCTAGTGAGAGTCCATGGTTGAAGTTGGACTCGGACATGAATTGTCCTTGTCCAACACCTTGTTCACTACACTGAATCTTATTTCCATTAGCACAAAATCCATGCTTCAGATTCTTTATTGATATTTCATCAGTGCTTGTATGGATTTGATGATCAGAAATAATATGGATTATTAGAAATAATGGAAGTTATTTTTTAAACTTAAAGTAAGGGCTGGATGTATATTGTTACTTATTACCTGTTGTGAGAAGGGTCAGAAGTCAATTCTTTCTTTCTATTCTTTCTTTTTCCTTTTTGCACTTTTACTCTTTACTATTTTCTCTCTTTTCAACTTTCCCCTTTTCTTCTTTTTCTTAATATTAGTTCTTGTTCGTTTTCATTGTTTTTTCTCAAATTTTAATAAAGTTATTATTAAAAAAAAGATATTTCGTTGGGGCAACCTTCTCATTCAGCTGTTAAATTGCATTTCAACATTCTGTGACATCATGGAAGTTTAAATGCTGCTCGGGGAGGGGAAAAGAAGGTATGCTGTTATTCCAGCGAAAGATATTGAAATATCTTCTGCAGTGCCATCCCCTTTTACATTCTCTGGGCCTAATTCAGTTGTACAAAGCCGAATTTAAGAAAACATTGCTTCGTGTGCCACCCTGGGTTGTTGTTACTTTTGTTTCAGATCAACCGAATGTTGATCGGTGGCCACATAGGACTTTTAAAAATAAATGAAATCATAAATAAAACAGAAGCAAAAGTACCCCAGTTTGTCCAACTCAATTCCATTCAACCTTAAGGGAAAAACAAAACGAAAGAGTGGAATTCCTACAGCCCTGATTCAGAACATCTTGGTTAAGAGTCTAGTTACTTGCAGCTATTTTTTCCAAGCTAAGGGGTCTGGCTCCCAGGTATGTATGACATTTTGTGATCCTCATTTAAATTGCTATTCATTGTTCCAAGAAGATGAGAGGAGATTACCCAGAGCCATATATTAGTCAGAATAATTACTCTACACCTTGCCCACCAAAAGTTTTCTTGCTAGTTATTCAAACAAAACGAAGTTATCTTGATTAGCTAATTGCCTTACATCAGCATTTTAGGGTGTGGGGTTTTTTTCCCCATTTCTTCTATTTTTTTTACACCGAGTACTTCACAATTTAGAATTAAAAATCACTACCATTAAAAAAGCAATTAAAAAGGATTAGCAGAATCAAAGTTGATCTTTAATTGCTCTGCCTATCTAGATCTTTCTTTCCATGATATACCAGATAAAATGTTCTTAAAAACTGCTTTCTTCATAGTTTTAATTATAAAGCACATAAGAAATTTCAGCTTTTTGAGGTACATCCCATTTACAAGTGGTCATCAAAAAGGTTTGTTTCACTCTTTCAGAAATTACATCTGAGCCAGCAATTTTAGGATTCTTTCTGAGCACTGTAAGTGGAGCATCTTAGGATTTTTCTGATGAATGTGCACAACTCTGAAACAACAACAACATCACCATCAGCCTATTGCAAAAGGCAGCTTTACTTGGAACAGCTTCCATCCTGCGACAATACCTTGAACCCCATCAAACAACAACATCTGCCTATCCCAGGTCCTTGGGAAGGACTCGATAGGTGGATAAAAATGTGAAATCCAGTTAAACATCTGGCTATGTGACCAACAATAATCATTTATTAAATATATATGTCACCTAACTCCCAGCAACTCTGGGTTGGCCTAGAAACCAAGGACTGCTTTAAAAAGGTATTCTAAAGAAATGCATTGTGGGATGGCTTCTGGAAGGATGACTGGAAGTGGGCCTTGGAAAGTTGGGCCTAGCTTCTTGCTAGGAGAAGGAGGTGTAGAACTGTTTTTCAAATAAAGCCAAAGGAAATCAAACTCTGCCGAAGTCTGTGAGCAGATGGAGTAGCCCCGCTGTTGGTGGATGGATTTCTCTGAACTGCCCCAACAGCAGGACTACTCATTAGCAGAACCACCATTACTGAACAAGCTCCATGGAAGAGATTCCTTCCTGAGGTCTTCCCTTGGTGGGCAGATATATGTATGTATTTATAAATTTATTTCTAAGGTTTAGAAACTGCCTCACTCCATATGCTCCAAACGGGGTACAAATACACATTCAGTACAAAGAAAAATATCATTAAAAAACAAATGTTGGAAATAGTAACAATAATGATGCAGATGTTGAAGGATGACAAGCCAAGGAGGACACCAAGTGATGATCGTACAGGGAAAGAGTGAGCATTCCAAATCTCTGTTGCAAAATCTGGAATGATCAATTAACATTGATCAATTAACAGCAAAATATTAAGAGTTTTCTGCCGCCATCTTGTTGACTGGACTTTTGTAGGCTAGATATAGTATGCCTACCCTTTGACCATCTCCTATCTCCATTTCCCTGTCTGAGAGTATTTCCCAGATTCCAATTTTAAGGCGGTAATATGTGTCTATTGTGAGGAATCAATGTTTGTCAAAGAGATACAAAATGGCTGGATATAAGGACATGCTTCTGCCCAGTTTGTTATATGAAAGTGAGAGTTGGGTATGTCAGATGAAATATAAAAATAAGTTAAATGCAATGGGAATGGGGTACTCTAGGTATAGTGAAACAAGGAGAGATAAGGCTGAGAAGGAATAGGTGCTACCTGAATATGAGTTGAATACAAAAGTGAGTGACCAGGATGAAAGAAGTGTGTCAAAGTGGTTTGGTTATATAAGGAGCATGAATGAAGATTGACTGGAAAAACAGACATGAATGAAGAGCGAATGGGTTGAGAAGAAATGGAAGACTTGTTGGATAGCATTGAAGAGATCCTCTCAGGAAGTAAGACATCTAAACAGTAAAATATAATGTATGGTATGGCAGGAAAATAATGGTTTGCAAAGGTAAAAAGGGATGGAGAATTTGAATAAATGCTGTAGGCATACTCTAGATTCAGTTACATTTCTTCTTTGCTCTTATCTCCTGCCTCCAGTTTCTTTGGCTCACTACTTGTTACTCTTTTCTGCCCTTGGATAATATGGCCTACCCCAACAGGGAATAGCTTGATGGGTATGCTTGCATGTAGTTTGCAAAGATTTAATTCTGAAGCATCCCTACATTTAACATTCAGATTGAGATGGGAATGTCTTTTGCTGGTGACTTCCCCAGTTCTAAAGAACTTTTGCTCCACTCTGGTCATTCTGATGGTATCAGGAAGTTCCCCAACAAACAACAATCCACCAGACTTTTCCTTATGTTTCCATCATGAAAAGCTCATTTTGTTTCCTTGCCTCCTCCTCTTCTCCAATTCTACTATCCTTCTATCACTATAGCAACCATCTCCTGTTGGCTGCAATCAAGGAAAAAAACTAGAGTTGTAATTAATTGCTTAGAAATGGAAATGTAAGGGTGACTGTCAATCAGACTGAATACATTTCCTAAATTAAATAAAACCCTTCCTTCCTTCCTTCCTTCCTTCCTTCCTTCCTTCCTTCCTTCCTTCCTTCCTTCCTTCCTTCCTTCCACCCATCCATCATTTCCAGTGGCTACATTACTTAAATGTATAGCCCCTCCCTAAAATAAGTGCTTTCTTGAGTACATTCTGACATTTGTGTCAATATGCATGGTTTGAATTTGAACATGGTTATAATCTGTTTTCTCTCCATATTATTGTAGGTATGTGCATCCTTTCTCACTTTCTCTTTCCTCCTGCACGTTTCAAACGAGGTAAGCTGGTTCCTCAGTATACTCACTTTCAGATTTTCTCACTTCAGGGAATCCACCACAGAATAAACTAGATGAGCAGTTGCTCAAAGATCAAAGAAGGAAGGAGATTAGGAGAAACCAAAGGGTGGGGTTATTTATGTAGCTATTTATTTAGAAATGCATGATTGACATTTTCTTGAGCAAAATGACGTGGCATTGCTGCTTAGAAGTGGGAGGCTGCCTCTCCTCTTCAAGACCCGTCATACAGTTCTGCCTGGCAACACAGGGACCTAGGAAGCCATTAAGTGCAATGGAGTCCAACTCCTTGCCAGTGGAATCCCAGTTAAGGCATCCATGACTGAAGACTGTCCAGTCAAAGGGAAGCTTTGGTTTGACTTGGGCCTCCTCAGACTGAATTCATTATTCCATATCTGTCCTTGGGGAAGATGGAGAACATGGTTGGCCTTCTTTGAGGCAGTATCTCTTTAGTCACTTGGGATTATTAAATGGATTTGGGTTTAGCCTGTTAGATTTAGAACCCCAAGAATTCAAATAAGGCCTCCTTCCTTGCAACGATCTTGTGAGTCAGTTGGGCTAAGAAATTATAGGAGTTGAGTAAGAACAAAACTGATGACCTCAAGCTCTGCCTAGGGTTCCCCAAGGACCATTGACTGATTACCATGGCAACAGCAGCCTGAGCTCCATGGATCTCCTCTCGCTGAGGATTACTATCCAATATCTCCATCCCCTCTGTCCTGAAGCAAATTTTAATTTTGATAATTAAATCTGAAGTATGTACATGTATCTCTAACAAGTACACCTTTCACTCTTGCTGGGAATCTCTTGAGAGTCCATTACTATGACAATTTCCATAGAAAGAATAACAGGATATATGTACCGGACGTAGCAGGAATGGAGTGAGATGACCTTGCAGATCTCTCTGACTTTCCACTTCCTTCTTAACCAGCTCAGGGAAAGACCTCCTGGATACATTTGTTTAGAATTCTTTTGGACTAGCATACAAAGTTAATTCAATGGCATCAGTAAAAACAAACCTTTATATTGCTGTGTTTCAGGCATGCTGAAAAACAAACACACCATGTTTTGTGATCCAGCAGGAAATATTCTACAGGAACAGATCAACTGCAATCAGATTTTGGATCTCATCTTAGGCATCTGATTCAATCTGAGCTCATTTTGGCAGTGCAGAATAATTGTGAGCTTGCCCAAGCTGGAATCCAGATGTAGATTGAGAGAAATGATGTTGCAGTCATTAAAAAAATTAACATAACACAGTCTGTTAAAATTGCTGACATCACAAACTTTTCAAGAGGACAAAGCCTGCTGGATTTTAAAGAAAGAAATGCGGAGATTTGGCAATATTCCCTTTTAAATTCTTATCTTCTTCTGAGTTAGAAGGTAAATTATCAGGCTTTTGGCTCAAGAACATGCAGGCTTTTTTCCAGAGGTAAAAAAGTATGTATCATACTTGTACAATAGTATATATTCTATAATATTTATATATTATATAAAAGTAAAGATTCATATTATTAAATATTATATTATTAAATATTATTAGTAATATTTATTTGACTGGACTACCCTTGTTCAGGCTAGATTCATACTCTCCAGAATGCTCATAAGCGGATTTGCTTTCACCAACAGATGAAATTTCAATTCAACTGAATCTCCAAATCAAACTGACTTGCCATATTGGATCAATAATCTGGACTGAATCATTCAATCGGATGTCTAAAGTGAAGTCCTACACTTCCGAAGGGTAAGAGTTCATGTACAAAAGCCTTTTCTTTTTACATATGAATAGACAATCGAAACTGAACTGAACTGAATGGATTAATGGAATCAGATCAGAGCCAATTCTCATCTTCCTGTTTAGTATTGTTGATACCTAAAACCTGCCAAAAAGAATTGCTAGGTTTCATTCCTTGTTCCACCTTTAGATCCTGAGCTTTCTCCTGGCCCAGAGGTATTATTGTTTGTATGTAATGTTTATGATGGCCAGAAGATCCAAACCCAAGGTCTTATTCTATCCTCAGATCTCACCTTGGCTTTAGATTTGGTTTTCTGTTCTCAACAATTATCAACCCCTTTCCTGGGCAAACATTTTAAGAAAGACTGTGAAGGAATGTTGCCAGCAAGTTCTGCTTAACAGATTGCCTCATAATGTCATGTTTTATTTTGAAATGGAGTCAAAACACACACCCTGAAGAGACTCTTTGTCTCAGGTAATAATAATTTTAAAAAGAGAGGGAATAAGGAAAGTACTGAGTCAGTTCAACCAATCTCAGTGTTGTTGTGGCCCAAACCTGGCTCACCTAAAGCAACCAAATCACTTTGAAGATACAGCACCATTTTATCTGCATATACAAGCAATAATGCAGTATATACTGGGGCCCCCGGCAAAGCTTTGACACTTTGCTGAGAGGCCATAAGCGACAGCAGAACCAGTTATGTACCTTTGGGCCACTACATTGCAAAGGCCAGACAAAGAAAAAGCGGAAATTACAGTGTGACGCTGGAATATTTTAGATAAGCCCACCCGTGTGACCTTATTATTATTTATCCCTTCCTACTAGGTCAGCATGCTAGCTGTACTACCTTTGAGATATGGTCAATGAATAGAAACAATCTGGTTTACAGGTTCTGGCTGAGTCTTCTCCCTGCTCAGGGTCACTTCAGCTGGCTGTGAATGTTTTCCTACAAGGGCACTTTCATCAGTTCATATGTATGGGGGGAAGGGGGTATCTCATAGGTTTGGTAGTGAATGGAACATACATGTGTATGGGGGGTACCTTTTACCAAAACAGTTTACATGTGTATTGGGAGGGGGGTCCTTTTACCAACCCATTATTGATAGATAAACTGGTTTGTGGGGACTCAGGGTACTTATGCAATGGCAGAACTGCTTTGGCTGTCATCAGTTCATACAGACAGCACTTTGGAAGACAAAAACGAACCGAAAACCGCCCAGCCTTTTGACGTCGATGCTCAGAGTTGTTTCTGCAACAGCTGGTTGCCAATTACCCAAGGTTTGGTTTGAGTTCCTCAACGTCTTCCCTTTCTCGCTATTGTTTCCTTCCCGTGTAGCCAATGTCTAGAAAAGTATATTACAAGATAAGAATTTGGCAGACATGTTGCATCTTTATGTTGTTGAAGATAAGCAGCCCGATGCAAAAATGTGTCAGGCTATTTCAGAGCAAGCAATTAATCTGACATTCCCCTATCAACAATCTGACCTCTTCACCTCTCCTATCTCTGCAAATCTTCATAATCTATACCAACAAATCTGATTGTTTGTTCTGTGAAGGGAACACATAGGAAATCTCCCCACCCTCCCTTCCAAGTAACCCTTGAAACTGGAAAAGGAAGTCATTATTTGTTTTAAAAAATTATACAGTTTCCCTTTAACAATCTCAAAGTGGTTTTACGGTAAAAGTGTTTCTTCACACTTGTGGAATTTCCTACCCTAAAAGATACCATTGGCCATGAACTTGGAGAGCTTTTAAGGGTGATCTGACAAATGCACAGAAAATTAAAGGAACATTTTGTGGCAGTCTGTCTTGCGGGTTCACAAAATTTTTCTTCCCCTGCAAAAGGGATTTGCTTTTCTACCTTCGGTTGCTTTAGAAATTGGTTGGAATTCTGGAACTGACTGTGCTAATAAGCAAAGTATACTTCATTGTGGGAAATGGCACATGTGTTCAAGAAGCATCTGTGAAGGGGCACCAAAAAAGTTTATTCACAACTCTGAATAAATGCCCATCCCTTTTTTCACACTACATGCAAAACTCCTAGAGTTTTATGTTGCAAGAAACCTTCTGGAAAGATGATTGCATAAGGAAAGATGGGGGATTCCCACAATCCCCTTAACTGCCTTGTAAGTCAGAGCTGGGTAGCTAATGACCTGCAGGCTGGGTAGCTAAGTGCCCCATTAGTCCCTTTCCAGCTCTTTGAGTTCAGGACATTCAGAAAACCAGTTCCAATTTTTAAAGCAATGGTTTGTGGGGGGGGGGGTTAAGAGTGAGAACAGCAGTTTGCCTTCCAGTGATTTCCCACTCCCATTCTCACCTTAATAATGCCTCCCCTCCCCCCACAAATCTAAAAAGAGGGTGCTGAAAACTATTCAATCCCACCTCTTCTGGTGATATCAAAGCATCCCCAGACTACTTCCCGGGGCCTTCTGAAAGGCTGGGAAGGTGAGGTGTGACTTCCAATCTTTCAAAAGTTGTCCTTGAAGAAATAAGGCTGGACCAAGCATTCAGGAGAACATGTTAATGTGAACAAAATCCCTCTCTTTGGAGCATTAAAAGCCATCTCATTTTCAAGGGGGGTACAGCTGCTTTGGAAGCTGTCCCCCAGTTTTCTGGGCATGCACGTGCCCAGAAAATGCTTCTGCTGAAGCCACCAATGGAACAAAGCACCTGTCTGCACACACCCCTGTAGACAGTTGGGTAGGAACCTTTGAAACAGCCAAGTTGGCCTTGGAAGTCCATGGCTAACTTCCAAGTCCATGGCTGAAGACAGTCCATGGCTGTCTTCAAAGACAAAGACCCTGCTTTGCAAACCACCCCTTTTTTCTGCTTTGCACAGCCCTATAACTGAAGACTTCCCAGAACAAGATCTTATGTGCTGCAGAGCCCAAGCTAAAAAGGGAGGACAATTGAAATCCTCTTGGGATTGGAGGCCAGGGTTGATAGGTCCATCCTCAACTCCTTCCACTGCCATACTTGTAGTCATTTAAATATGGGGAGTGCTACACCAACAGGTTGATTAGGGAAAAGACAAGAAGGACATTTATTAGTGACTGGAAACCCTTTATGGGTTTTTTGGTGAAAATGGAAAAAAAATGAACTGGTAATTTATGGATGTGATGATTGGACAAGGTAAAATATGGGAAGAAGGGAATCATGATGTAACTTTAAAGAGGGAAGACAGATGATAAATGTATTTATAACTGCTGTAAAGATCAGAAGCCACTTCTCTATACTTTTTTTTCTTTTCTTTATCTATTCACCACTTTTCTTTACTCTTTTCTCTTTTTCTTATATTTGTATCATTTTTACTATTGTATAAAATTCTTCAATAAAAAATAATTTAAAAACCGCCTGCCCCTTTTACATGCATCTCACAGTATAAATACACATAAAAAGGGGGCAGGTGCTTGATGATATGGTTGTGGCCACCATTCCCCCAACACCCCTATCTGAACTGCATCCAGAAGTCCACCAGAAGCCAAAGCAGCTCACAGAGCAGAGGCGTTACATGGGTGCATTTGTGAATCATCATCATCTTCATCATCATCATCAAAAATACAGATACAGACAGCAGCATTAAAGGATCAACACAATCAAAGCTTATAGCTTATAAAGTAACTCCAAAAACTTTGACACAACTGCCGTATGTTGGGAAAAAATGTTGACAAGCAGGGCTTATAATCCAATCCATTGCTGCAAATCAGGGAGTTTGCTTGGGTAACATCAAGCTGAGTTTGGGTTTTGGTTTCTACCCCCTCCTGACTGGTTAATTTATGGTTCAATGTGCTTATTCCATAACCTCTAAAATGAATTAATTCGATAACCCAGTTAAGCTTGTGGTGTGAACATACCTATGGTATTATAAAAATGGGCGCGGGGGGGGGGAGCATAATAGACATTGGGAAGAAGCTGCACCAGATGACAATTTTCCAGTTGGTTTTGCTCCTCCATAATGTCCCAGCAGCCAGGAGAAGTCAAAACAATCAAGATGGTGGCTACGACTACACAATTGAAGCCCCACCATCTTGATTTTTTGGACCTTCTTTCAGCAGCTACAATCCTGGAAATAACATGGAACTCAGGTAGCTTTTATTCTGGCTATGTCATATGCTACCCTAAGAAACCAGTGCCAGGGAAATTGGTTATAATCTCCTTTCGAGTTTGGGTTTTTTGCTATGGCTGTAAGGACTATAATAAAAGTAAAGCTTCCCTCAAGTTGAATTTGATTCCTAGAAACTTAAAATTCATTATAGAAGGACACTTGCTTTATCTGGATTCTGCATAGGCTGCTATATTTTTAAAAGAAATTTCTGAGAACTCCGTTCCAGCCTGTCTAGTTTGTTCCCAATCCCCAAAGATTCAAAGTCTTCCCACCAAAGGCGAAACGGCTTGGTTTCCCCGTAAGTGCACAAGAGACATTTTGTGCCTTTTCTAAATTAGAGCTTGTGTAAGATGGATGCCAGAATAAACAGCATGCATAGTTAGCTTGAGACAATTGTTTACATTCAGATCAACATGGTAGCGTGGGCTTCAAGCTGCACTGATTTGTTTTTTACAAATTGGCCGATGTCTCACAACAATTCTGCCAGCCCAACCCCATTTTCTTCCAATGAAGCTTGGGCCAACACACTATTTTGCAGATTCAAGCCAAAACACATACCTGAAACAAGACTAAGAGGAAGAAAAATGGACTACTAAGTGTCACCCTTAGGCCTTATTACCTGAAACTCATTTATCAGGTAGACTTCCAAGTTTAGAGATGCCACCTGTTTACATCTCCAACTCAAGGTAAGTTGCAAAATGCTGAGGCAATCATTCCTGCATAAAGATATTATTTTTCATTTGGATTTGAGAAGATTTAATTGGCCAGCGGCTAGAGGATAGGATGCTTTGATTTGCAATGGAAAGCACGGGTTATCTACTACGCAGTGTTGACTTTGGCAGGCGTTGGGTAGCATCAGAAGAGCCGATCCTGGAAAAGGTCATTGGCAAATACCTGCCCACTGTATTCCCAGCATATGGGATGCTGTGAAAAGGTGGCAGACTTCAGGCTGAACTTCAACAGCTTGCTAAAGGAGGATGCCATGTGGGCATCTCTTTGATTGGAGGCTCTTCTTACTAGTTATTTCTGCCATTGCAATCAAGCAATGATTCCCGCAAAATTGTTAGCTGAAATGCACTAAAATTTCCAGGAGAAAAGTAGACTTGATAAATCTAGGCTACAAAAACCTAGATGATTGACAGATGGAAGCAACGGGATACAGAAAAAATGTTTAACTTTTGGCTATTTGCAGCTCCAATCTGATAGACCTCATAAAAACCATGAGGAACAAATCTTCTCTTCCAGACATAAAGATTATCTTCTCATTCAGGTCTTTCTTCCAACACATTGTCTGAATGCACAGAGGTAGGATCTTCATTTCCAAGTGTTCAGCAGAAGATCTACAAAAGAGATCCATAACATACTGGTTGTGTTTGCACAAGACGGTTTACCAAGTTGTATACAAACCTAGCAACTATATTTGTACAACTTGCAAAGCTTGATTAAAGATTGTTGAGGTGTTGTTCTTGTTGTTTTTAAATAGCCTAGCATATTATGCAAACTCACTGTGTTTGATTGATTAGTTAATATATTGCTCAAACCCAGAAAGTGGGTTAATTCAGTAACTGAACAACAAAATTAAAAGTCTATGTTTTATGGCATGGTCCAACCGCCATGAAAATGATCAATTAAGTTTAAAACTAAAGTAAAATGACACAAAGAGTATACAGTCAGTATACATGGTGACATATTTACAATCAACTTAAAAATAGCATCTATACAAGTACCAAATTCTAAATTTATACTCTGATCACTTGCTTCTGATCTTAATAGTATGATTTACAACATGACAGCCCTACCATCTAATTTTATTAACAGCCTTTCTCTTTTGTTCAAAAGAACTTTATTAAATTTCAGCAAAGAATAAAATATAAGGAAACAGAAAAAAAGGATTGAAAAAGAGAAAAGATCAGGGAGAAAATGAAATTTAAAGGGCAGAAAAGAAAAAGAAAAAAGAAAAAAAGTAACTTCCAACTTTTTTTGGTACAGGTACAAATATATAATGCATTCACCTCTGATGCTAACGTTCAAACTAATACAAAGTATTTCTATAACCTTAAAGAATATCAATCATCAAAATCCAAAATTAAAGTTTCATTTCTTCCACTTTCAAGCAAAAAGTCCAAAAGCGGCTTCCAAGTAGAAACAAAACCAGTCCAAGTCTTTCCTTTAATCAAAGTAGTCAATTTCACCATCTCCGCGAACTCCATTAACTTCACTATCCAGTCTTCAGTTGTAGGTATTTGGGGGATCCTTCCATTTCTGCACATATAAATGTCTCACTGCTGTTATATAAAGAAATAAAGTCCCATGTTGTCTTTCAATTAACTGCCTTTCTCAACATAAACCGCTCATAAACCGCTTCCACCAATCAACAAAGTTTAAGTAGGATGTGTGAACATAGCTGATCAATACCATCAGCTGAATTCAACTTAGAGGTAGCCTGCTGTAGTCTTTAAAGCTGTAGCAAAAATCTTGGAACCTGGTCTTTTGTCTCAAAGTCCTGCCTAGGGACACACTAGAATGGCTTCATTACATCCATGTTTCTTTTCCCATTGGCCAGGCAGGCTGCGGTGGGTGTGATTTGAGGACAGTAGCCAATCAGTGTTTGAGAAGTTTAGGAGCTTTGTCCTTGAGTTGTCACTCTTTGGCATTGAGTTCTCTAATGGAGAATCTTGCTTTTTAAGATACTGAATAACTCCTTCCCTTTTCACTGGAGAATTGATCCAGTGGGTTTTCAAGATTCACATGACTCAGTTGACTGGAGGGAAGACAACTTGATTCACAATTTCCCTGATACAGATTCAGATTAAAATTGTCCTTTTCCTGCCTCAGAACAGTATTGGGTTAGCAGGTTCACACAACATGTTGGTTCCAACATTGATTTGCTTCAACAGGTTGTGTGAACTAGACATATAATTATGGATATGTTCCCTGGAATATTTGTGCTTTGCCCTCCATTGAGGGACTCTCAAGTGGGGAAACATCAACAAAATGAGAACTATCTTAATAAAAGAGAGGAAGAAGGTCAAGTACAGAAGTAGCAACAGAATGTAAAGGTCAAAGATCCGATTAAGCCAGTCTAAGTATTTGTGAGAATGCAAACAGAGGCTTTGCAGCCATTTCTGTTTTCATTTTCCAGAATTCCCTTCTTAATGTGAGAAGGTGTTAAAGTTGTAGTGGGAACTTTGGGAAAAACTGACCATGTAATGCTGAATTGTTGATAATAATAGCAACTAAAGCTAAGCATAGTCAAGGGTGATCAGGAGAGTAGAAATGAAGGTTTACAAGGAGATATTGTGAAGGACCTTGGTACAGTATGTTTAGTCTTGAGAAAAAATGTCGGGAGCAGCAACATTGGAGTCCCTTACTAAGGACTCAGAAGATGTCACATAGAACAAAGACCAGACCTGGTCTCTATCATCCTAAGATGCGGAATATTTTCCCCAACAACCCCTGTAAGACAAGTTGGGCTGAAAAATAGTGCCTGTGTTCACCCATTATGCCTATATCCAGTTACTAAATGAACTCATGTTCTGGATTCTCACAACACACTGAAGCATAATCAAAGTAAATAGGCTGGGTTTGCCCATCATGTTAATCCAGACATAAACAAGGTAGGGAATATCCACAGAACCTGGTTTCTAGTTACCAACAGTGGCCATAGGAAACTTTTGTATTTTCTTTTCTGTAACAAAGTCAATACTACCTATGTCTCTGTGGGAATCTAATCAGAGTGGGTGTTTTTGTGTTGTGTTGGAGTGTTTCTGCTTTCTCCTTGTGCTGTTTGTGTGTATGTATGCACTGGGAAGGACAGACAGGTTGTGTACACTCCATTCTGGGCTGGGTCAGGATACCACGAAGGAGAATGGAACCATCATCTGCATTTCAACCCACTGGCCAACTACCTCTCCAAAGGATTGCATTGGGGTGGAAGGTTTTTCCTAAAAACCTTAACCCTGGTTAACACTAACCAAGCTTAGCATGTTGTGCAAATGCAGCCACTAGCTCTGCCCTGGTTAAATGGATTGTATGAATCCTACCATTGTCTGGTCTAAACAAACAATGGTGAAGTGACAACGTTCCATGCTGAAGGTGGATTTGAATCTGGGTCATCCTGGTCCTCATCAGCAGCATATAGAAGAGAATATCTGTAGCTCAGGGTTGAACTGTGGAGTCCTTGGTAAGCTTGGTTGTTTGATTGCAGATGTTTCATGACCCACCTAGGCAACGTCATCAGTGTGGGGGAGGGTGGGGTTTGCTCCCTGCTTATACACAGTAGCTTATGTCAGCAGCACATAACCGAAACTGTAATCCTGTCGAAATGCACCAGAACACCACCCTGCAAAGGATGCAACTTCATACTCGTGTTATGATGTTTGCAACCTAATGGACATGTTGTTAATTGCCCATAATCCTAGTCCAATATCTAAACATATAAGCAGTCACATAGCCCTGCCTTCTTTTTGCTCTTAAGGTTAGTTGCCATTTTCAAAGAAGTCCATCCAACTTTCCCTTTGTCTTCTATCCAGGGACATTAAACACCACCCTTTTATCTTCTGGACTTCTCCCTTTATGGCTCAGGTGACATGGTGACGCCATCCAGCAATGGGTGGGCTGATGCAGTTTAGATAGGACAAGAGTCCCTTCTAAAGAGAATACCTGGGTTGGTGTCTGTTTACCTCCCTCCCCCCTTTTCTCTTTTCCTTTGTCTTTTGCCCTTAGGCCAGTATTCTTTTGGCTGGCATTACCTGTTGAACGTACCTCTTCACTTTAATTATTCCAGACAGCTTTTTGGCTTCAGTTGCTGCTTCATTGTTTACATAAATCTTGCAAATTATTACCACAGTGCTATACTATAATTACTCACAAAGCCCAACATGCCAAGAGGTGTATTAATTTGACAATTTAATAAACACTTTGGTGCTCATAAGTGTAATTATGACTTCCAAGCCAACACATATTCCATCATCACATGTAAGTATGAGTGTGTACAAATGTGTGTGTGTGCACGTGTGTGTTTGTGAGAGAGAGCGAGAAATTGGGTGAGTGTGATGGTAGGACTCTGTTGTTCATCAGATCATTAATATTTGAAAGGGCAACTTGATATTACCTACAATGGAAGAATGGATGGTAAAGTTGAAGGAGCTAGCTATGATGATGAAATTGACAGCTTTGATTAGAGAAAAGACAATGACTAAATTAATGCTAATTGGAAGCCCCTTTTGGACTTCTTGCAGGAAACAGAAAAAAATGAAATTATGATACATAGATTTGATGATCAGTAAAATTAATAGATTATAGAAAAATTGGATGTTAAGTTGTAATCTTAGAGTGAGAGTTTAATGTTTACTTATATCTCCTATAAAGAGTTTAATTTTACTTATATCTGCTATAAAAGAAGTTGGAAGTCTTTTTTTTTTTTTTTGTATTTCTGTTTCTTTCTATTTCTCCACTTCTGCTTTCCTTCTTTCTCTCTATTCTTTTTTTTTCTTCTATCCTTTTTCTTGCTTATTAGTTCTTCTTAGTTTTTATCTTTCTGTTTTTAAAACGTAATAAAGTTATTCTAAAAAAAAAATTGAAAGGGGCAGAATTTAGCCATCAAATAAAGATCTCCTAAAAGGAATCGGGATTCATATGCTACACGTTGTACACTAAACTCCCAACCATAATAGGATATTTGTGTGGATATAGATCAAATCATTCAACAGAGTGATGGAGCAAATACTTCCTCCTATGTTTCTGGTTGCAGCAATTGCTATCCTTAAAGATTTTAGGCAAATGTTTTAGACAGACATCAATCCCTGATAGTGGAGTGAATTAAGCAGCCTCTTCTGAACTCATCACAGAGAGACATGTAGCTAATGCATTTAATGCATAAACAAATCATAAATATTTAGACACTTTTGTCATTCAGGGGTCTCTGTGCTGGGTCAAAAAGGTGAAAATGGTAGACAGAAGTGCACCATCAAATCTCTGACCCTTTCAATACACATTGCCTGCAAAAGGCACATTTAAAACTGGACAGAGCTTCAGTCACATGACTCCAGCCCCCATCTTGACTTTTCTGACCCTCCTGTGATGTCCCTATTACCATTAACTTCATTTCAGATTTTTTTTTTTTAATTGAAGCTGAAATAGTTTACAAATCGCAGTTCTTAGAAGCTACACTCCAATCCTCATCCAATCTTCCCCCAATTCTTTTTGAGATACTCATGGACATATATCGCTCGATCAGATTTTTATATATGTATGCACATGCATTTACATAGGGAAACATGCAAAATTGAATTTGATGGCACTTTCATCTGTCTGAGGGAGTGCTTATCTTCATTTATCTCTGCCTTTCTGGTGAGGTCCAGCAGGGTAGGTGGGCTCTGGGTCCTGCCAATTAAAGCACGTCATCTTGCACAGCCCAGGATGCGCACTTACTCTGTTGTAATTCCTATTCTCTGGAATGATCTCCACCCAGAGGTTCATGTGGCTTCCACTATTATGTCATTCAAGAAATTGTGACAACCTGGTTTTTCTCCCAGGCCTTGGGGACAGTGTGAACATGGAGCTCCCTTTCTTTTTATTGTGTTTTGCTTTATTTTATTTTATTTTATTTTGATCTGATCAGTTGCGGGGGGGGGGGTTGTACCTTCTTCTTCTGCTGTGTTGTATTTCTCTTTTAATGAGTTGGTTTTTAGTTGTAAGCCACCCAGAGTCATTTGCAAGTCAGGCAGCCGATAAAGATGATAGATAGATAGATAGATAGATAGATAGATAGATAGATAGATAGATAGATAGATAGATAGATGAGAGTTTGGCACTTCTTTCACCTCTTTTTAAATGCCAATCACCTGAAAAGTCTGTTGACACAGAGGCAAATGTTTCATGTTTCTTTTTTTTATTATCTATAATTTTTATTGAAACTTTTATAAGAGAAGATAAAAACTAATACAAACTAATATAAAGTAAAGAAAGGAAGCAATGAGAAAAAGAAAAAAAATCAGAGAGAAAGCAAAAAGTGCAAGAAAAGAAAAAATGTTAAAGAAAAAGAAAAAGGAAAGAAAAAAGATATAAAGCAGTGAATTCCAATATTCTTCACAGCAGTTATAAGTACAATTCTATTGTAACCTCTCTCTCTAAAATTACATCATAGTACTCTTCTTTCTATTATCTATCTTGTCTAATCTTCAAAACTATAAATCACAAGTTCGGGTTTTTTTTTTCATTTTTATGCAAAAAGTCCATAACAGGCTTCCAGTCATCAGTAAATGTAGATATTATCTTTTTGCTAATCAAAGAAATCTGTTTGTCCATCTCAACAACATCTGTCAGTTTCACCAACCATTCCTCCAAGGTGAGTAGTGTTGAATCTTTTTTTTCTTTTTTAACCTTAACTCCCATTTTTGTGACTGAAATATTTTATATCTTTTTCCTAACATGTGTTTCTTGTAAGTAAATCACATTGTGTTTTAACTTTTTCAAATAATGATTTTTTTTTCCTGTTTTGAGGAGCATTCCCTGCCCTATGGAATACCCTTCCCCCAGAGGTGAGGCAGGCCCCAGCTGTCTTGTCCTTCCAGAGAGCAGTCAAGACCTGGCTCTGCCAACTGGCATGGGGCAAGAAAAGGGACAACCAACCCTGAGGGTGGCTAGCACCTTGAGGATGCTCCCATATGTTAACATTTTATCGATCACCAGCATCTTGGAAGATATTATTATTTGTGTATGTGTTTGGTTTCACTGTACTTTTATACTGTTTTATTGTATTTTAATTAATATTTATTTGTTGTTTTATTGTGAACCACCCAGAGTCACTTCCTCGTGAGATGGGCGGTATCTAAATTCTAAATAAATAAATAAGCTCCATTTATATTCTACATTAAGCAATTATAATCCATAGTTTGGCCAAGATTTTGGAAAAGCCAATACCTGTAGCACCCAACATGGAATCTTCTTCAATGTCTTTTTGTATCTGTTGTACATTTGTTTGGTCTCATCTGTCATTGTCACTTTCATTTGTATTTCTTCCAGTTCTTCTTTAACTTTTTCCAAAAAATCTCTTGCTTTCTGCACAGAGTTCAGTCTGAATCTCTGCTGTTTAAAAGTATTATTCCCATCTAATTGGAATTTTCTTCTGTTTAAATTTGTCAGAAGAAATATTCTTTTATATTACATAGTATTCTAATTGGAATTTCCTTAAGTACAATTACATCTGTATTATCAATCCTCAATCTAGTATTAAAATACTGCTGCAAAACTTGATCTCTGGTCTTCTTCCTGACAAAGGGCACAAGGACACCCCTTGGAACATTTCTTAATTTTGCAAAAGATGTATTAATCCTATAAACCTTATCCATCTCTATCTCGGTATCACCTTCCTCTCAATCTAAAAAAATTAGAGACTTAATAATCCTTTGTCTAATATCTTCTCCAAGCATTTCTGGAATTGCTCTAAATCTTAAACAAAAATTCTTTTTCTCTCAGTACCAGTAATACCAGGTTATCCAAACCTTTCTCCATTTCTCTATTTATAACTTCTGTCTTACTTTAAACTTCCATTTTCTCAGTAATTTGTTTTAAGTCTGCAACCAGTTGCCCTACAGATTCTTCAGTCTTAACTTTTTCTTTAACATCTTTTTTTTTAATTCCTGCAAATCCTTTTTCCATTTCCTTTTTAAGCATTGCAATCATCTTTTTGCCAAATTCTTCAGATATTTTCTGCAATAAATCTGGTGAAATACCCTTATCTGTAAGTTGTTCTACTGAGCCCCTGTGTCCTCCTAATTTAGCAGCTTTTCTTGCAGTTGCCATTGTGAAAAAGTAAAAGTATGTCAATTACTTTGGTGAAAGGAAAAGGCAGGGTTCTCTTTTTTTTTTAATTTCTGTTTTCCCTTTCTCTGTCTTTGGCACTTTAATCCCAATTAGCTCTCTGTAGTTACAGTCTCACAGTTTATCTCACATTATCCTTATCTTCTTGTTTTGTAAAATCCACCAATTATCCACTGTCCTTAATAATAAACAATCAGCATTTCCAGGAAGGTCTGGTCTGTTAACTTTTGCTATTTTCAAAGACACTTTTGTAATCTATCTATCTACCTATCTGTCTTCTGGATTTTGTTTTAAATCACTGTTCCCTTTATCCATTTAAAACTTTCTTGAATCACAATCTTGTTAGGCTTTTTGCTTTTAAATTAAAAACCTTTAAAATAGCGGGGGGGGGGGGTGTCCTCTTCTTAATTTCAAAAAGAAGGCACTCACTGAGAGTTTTTGATCCTCACTGCCATTCAGAATCTCTCTCTTAGGTTATAAAGTAATTAAGTCCTAAAGTGTTTAAGAAGGTGAAGCTTTTGCAATTCAAATGTCCATTAAGGCTGCCCAGTGGTTAAGCACACATTGTAAATCCCTCAGCTCCCAAGCTGCTCAACTTGCAACTGACCACAAGAAACTCAATTCCTGTGGTCTCCTCGCAAGGAGCAGTTCTGTGGTCTCCTTACAAGGAGCACCCTTGGCCAACGATTCCACCGCAGTGCTGTCCCCGCTCATGGAACTGTTTGCAGAGATGTCTAACTCACCATCAATCCTCACCCAGAAGCCAAAATGTCTTCAATGAAGACATGCCTTTATAAACCACACTCCCCAAGTCTAGAATTACCTAACTGTGTTGCTGCTGGACGTGTTCCTTATGTAATCATCTGTAAGATCTCTAAGATGGTGTCCATGGGTGCTAATATACTTACCAACACTCCCTTAGCACCCACTAGGTGCCTCCCTTGCCCCATCAGACTTTTTAAAAGATCATTTGATTTTTTTAAAAAAGGAAACCATGCTAGCCTGCACATCCACATTTCCATCAATGCTTTTGAGTTGCACATAAGATGGCTATAGTTGGTTAATTTGGTGGGACATATGCCCACCTAACCAGAACAAAACAAGGTGAAGCAGTGAGTGAGTATCCTTTGAGAAGGAGCACTAGGAAAGGTGGCTGCTGGTATTGGCCCAGAAGGGTCCTCTGTAACTATCTCCTGTGGCAGCCATTTTGTGAAGTGTGCAAATCCTAGTAGCAGCCATTTTGCAAAGATACCCACACATGCTCACAATTGCCCAAAGAACTCTTGTCTCAAGAAACATTAGAGGTCTCTGAACTATTCCCTCCACCTGAATCACCATTTCTCATCACCTAAGGGAAAATAGTGGTATGTAAATGCATTTACGACTGACATTTGCCCCTTAATTATCTATGGTTTTGTCCCATTCTTTCTCCAGTAGCTCTCCTTCTGTCAACATTTAGACTGTAACACCCTCAAGGCAGAAATCTGTCATTCTTCATTATCAGAAATCAGCACATCAGTTGCAAAGCATAAATAATAATTATTTCTAAGACATTACATGCTGCTAAGCATAATGTATTTCTTCCATCATAAGCTCCTAATTGAGACATGGTATGCCTTTTTTTCTCTTACACAGCAACCACAGCACAGTTTTTTCTCATCACAGTCTCCTTTATTATTGTCATTCCATTAAACCAGATGTTTCTCTTTGTATTTCCTTTATGAGTCCACTTTTTACATTCTCCATAGCAGGAGGCACATTCCTTTGCCTCAGAGAAGAACGCTATCCACAAGCCTAATTCATCCAGGGCTCTCTTCAAATCTGAATTTGCTTCTTTTAAATCTACAAAGTGGCCACATCATCTTCTAAAAGTTCAGGACCCTTAGACACATGGTGGGAGAGTTGCATAGAGAGTTCCTGGCATTACCTGAGGTGCCTGGGTGACCACATATTCCTTTGGGGAAAAAATGGTGGTCTGGAAAATTGATCTATCTAAATGGGTAGCAGAAAACTGAGCATTTGAGCAAATCCTTATTTTGCAAACTGGAACGTATTACCCTCCTCAGAGGTTTTTTTTTTCCCCCCTACCAAAATGCATGCAGGGAAATTTTCTTGCTTGGTTATGGTTAGCATCCGACTTTCAAATTTTGAGTGCCAGCTCAAAATGGATCTGACTTTCCATTAAAGAGGTACTGCTGTGCCTTTCCAACTGAGTTGCATTTTGAAGTTGAGGATGGTTTTTATGGTTTACAGCACTTCTCATTCCATTTTGTTTTGTCTTACTGGTTTTGTTTATTTCTTTTCATTCTTTGGGGATGGACTTTGAAGTTTGCCAGTTGTTTTTGTAATGAACTGTAGCTCTGCTTGAAGGTTGGGATCAATGATTTAAAAAGGGGGATATATATTTTACAAGTAAATACATTAATTAATTAATTAGCGTTAGTTGTGAATTATTTATTCATGAATCTTAACATTTTAAATAATCAGTTTTGCAAATGGAAGATTGGATTGCAATGCACCTCCAAAATCCACCCACCCCTCTCAAAATAAAACCTATCCTGAGAATCTCAGCACAAATTCCACATTCAACTACTATTCATTTATTTATTTATTTATTTATTTATTTATTTATTTATTTATTTATTTATTTGTCAAATTTATATAGCCACCCATCTCACAAGAAGTGACTCTGGGCGGTATACAACAATTAAATAAAACAATAAATATATAAAAACAGTCATTATTAAAATACAAACCACCAAGTACAGGAGAGAATGAATATCAGCCACAGTGACAGAGCCATCTGAGAATATCACCGGTCCCCTGGGACTCCTAGGCCTGATGACATAGCCAGGTCTTGAGCATACCTTCTCTACCAGATCTGATGGGATGGACAGACGTAATCAGGGAGAGGCAGTCCTTCAGATAACCCTGTCCCATGCCATGAAGGGCTTTAAAGCTTAAAACCAGCACCTTGAATTGGACCTGGAAGCAAACTGGCAACCAACACAGCTCATGGAGCAGAGGTGTAACATGTGGTGCTCTAGAAGCACACATAACTGCACACACCACTGTATTCTGCACCAGTTGAAGCTTCCAGATACTCTTCAATGGCAGCCCCATGCAGAGTGCTTTTCAGTAGTCCAATCTGGAGGTGACTAGGGCATGAGTGTCTGTGAGCACCATTCATTTAGGAAGAAGATGAATCTAACGTTTTAATGGCAATCAAAGCTGTTTGGCCGCACTTTCACTGCAGTCAAAAGCATTTTCTTTCATTCATCCATTCATCCATTCATCCATTCATACACACACACACACACATACATACACACAGACACTGTATGTATGTATACACACACACACATACACATATGTATATAATTTTTATTAAAGAAGTTTTTCCAGAAAGTAAAAACAATACAAATTTTAAGTTAAAGATTAGAGAATCTTTAGAGAAATAGAGAAAAGGAACAGAAAAGTGAAAAAGGAACCAAAAAAAAAAAAGATAGAAAAGAAGGAAAAAGAAAAAAGAAAGAATAATAAGAAAGAATAAGAAACAATATGTCCAAAATTCTTAGCCCATTTTATCATATACTCTTTCACCTGTTTGTCCTCCATTTCAAATTTCAGCAAGAGTTTATACATT
Organism: Python bivittatus; assembly: GCF_059951505.1. NCBI lineage: Eukaryota > Metazoa > Chordata > Lepidosauria > Squamata > Pythonidae > Python > Python bivittatus. The sequence continues at coordinate 57,769,551 of NW_028277058.1, forward strand.
TTGGCAATTACATGTTCATCATTGGTACATAATTCAACTCCAAAGTCTGTCTTTTGTTGCTGAATTCTAAATGTCCTGTTACCTACCTTGAATCTTGAATCTTGAAGCATTTATTTTCCCAAGGAGAAAATGATGTTTAATACTGCCTGTGGAAATTTACAGCTTTTGTCATCCTTAAGACTACTTCGGGCATTAAAAACAAATGAACACAACACTACACATGGAGTTCCCTCCACCCCAGTCACTCTGGACTCTCACTGTAACTATATGAATGAATGTATCTTGGGTTCAGTCAGTAAACTAAGCTAGGAATATGCATCTATCTCCAGATTAAGGGCCACTGTGGACCTCTGAGTGCCCTACTTATTGGGCCCTACTTACTGAGTGCCGTACTTATATGCAGTGCATCCAATTCAGTTCCACTAAAGTTTTTCCAAATACATGTGAGTGTATTAAGTGTCTGTAACTCTTTAAAACATCTGCATCTTTTCCTGGGATTTCCTGGCATCTGTGAAGAGCACCCACATGCTCCAGGGAAAAGATGCAGCTGCTTTAAAGAGTTGCGGATAGGTGCTGCTTTTTCTCCCCCCATGCATGGTAATACAATGTAAAGTACTGCACAGACTTAAATGCCTGGATTCATTCAACACGTTTAACCATTTTCTGGGTTCTCAAAATACTTTAATGATGAATTAATCAGTCAAGCTCAGTTTATGTAATACATTAAGGTACATATACAGGCACACACAAGCCAAGTGAAAACTAACCAAGGCAAACACCGTCTATGATTGCGAAGCTGTTAGTCTTTTGCTTAGCAGGTCAAACACGCTTGAGAATCCATCAGGTTACCAGGGGATGAGTTACAGTGTCTTATAAAGTGGTTATGTGTAGTCTAGTGCCCCTTTTATCAGAACATTTCATTAGAGTGGGGTTTTTTTGTTTTAATCTTCTTGCTGACTGCCTTATAAAGCAGTGGGGAAGTTTACATTTATTTATATTTCAAATTTCATCACTGCCCATCTCACGAGGAAGTGACTCTGGGAGGTTTACAATAAAAACAACAAATAAATATTAATTAAAATACAATAAAAATAGTATAAAAATCCAGTAAAATACAATAAAAACCAAATACATACATAAATAATAATATCTTCCAAGGTGTTACTTGCTTGCCTGTTATGGGAGGAACGTGCAGATGTTCAGCCCTGTAATATCCTGCAAATTGCCATTGTCTTTCCCAGACTCTGAGAAATCCATACAATCAGGGGTGGGATGGTAAGTATTGGAACATACATCATCACAGCCCTCCATAAGTAGATTTTGTGAACCCTGGCTCTAACCTCCATCCCTGAGGATCCAAATAATCAGCCAAGGAACCTTCAATTTCATGTTTTCTCTAATAAAGAAATACCTACACCAAGAATCTTGTGAGACTTTCCGGGAGAATAACAGGTACTATTAGGATCTCAGTGCAGAAAAAGATAAGGTTCTGCCTCTATTTCACTATATGGAGCACATAGATAAAAACAGCTGACAGGCTAGGTTTGCCCAGCAAAGTAGATGCAGTTAAAATGAGGTGGGATGGTTTGGAGTTAACATGTTGTGATGCTATCTATTACTTTAGCAAATGGTTTAATCAGGACATCAGGCAAAACTGCACAGTGACTCTATTTGGTCAAGCTACTTCTAGGACTATTCATACTGCATGAACATAGTAATCAGTTGCAAGGACTCATGGTGAGATTCCTCAGGGGAGAGGGGAGAACTAAGAGTAAATTCATCCTAAATATATAATTTCGGCAAAGCACTAAGGAAAGGAAACATTCAACAAAACACAAAACTTCAACAAAACCACTATTTAAGGCATTAATGTTTCCATTCGATTCTTCTGGTCAGCTGGGGAATTGAAGGCATTGCGGTATTGTCGAAGGCTTTCACGGCCGGAATACAATGGCTGGTGTGGGTCTTCCAGGCTGTGTGGCCGTGTTCTGGAAGTTTTGTTTCCTAACATTTCACCAGCATCTGTGACCGGCATCTTCAGAAAGCACAGACAGGAGTAGTTCTCTCTATGCCCAGCTGGCACAGCCTCTCTGGGCACAGAGAGAACTGCTCCTGTCTGTGCTCCTGCTCTCTGAAGATGCCGGTCACAGATGCTGGTGAAACGTTAGGAAACAAAACTTCCAGAACACGGCCACACAGCCCGGAAGACCCCCACCAGCCATGAAGGCATTGCTGTTTAAATGTTTAAATCTACCATCTGAAGTTAACCAACTGCTTGCGTGCAGATCAAGGGATTAACTTTATCTGATGGATATCTATTCAAGAAACTTCATGAGTTGATAACTCAACATATTCCTCCATATATTAAAAGATTTCAACCTAATGAATAGCTTTAAGTTCAACCATATATTGTGAATGTCCCTTAATGTTTCTCCTCTGCAAAGTGGGGGTGGTGTAAAAGTAAAAATGATGATGATGATGATGATGATGATGATGATGATGATGATGATGATGATAGCCACCTTAACAACATTTTTCTTTGTTTAGCAGACAAATCTATGTTGTATCCAGAAGCTGTTCGTGAACTTCCTTCTTATTTTCTAATGTTTCCTACCTGTTCTTCTTGAGAGGAATATTGCAAGCACAATCCAAATTCATGTATTGAATTGGATTGAATATATCCTTAGGCCAACTCAAATTCTGTGACAAGAGCAGGAGTGTACAGCATTTCCTGGCCCAAGGCCTATATTTGGCTTTGAGGGGTCTCTTGGGGGCAATGGGATAGGATTTCTAAAGGTTGAGATGGCAGCCATGACTGTGAGATCAAAGCCCCAACCCATTTTACAAAATGGGTTTTCAATTGCATGCTCGCAATTATTCTCTCGACTTTGTGATCTTACCTTCTCTCTGGAGAAGACTGTAATTCTGGGAAAAGAGGAAGGAAAGAAAAGAAGAGGACAACCAGCAGAAAGATGGATGGACTCAGTTAAAATGGCAATGAGTTCACCGTTGGAAGACCTGAAAGACCAGTTTAGGGACAGGTGATCATGGAGAAAATCTATCTGTGTGGTTGCTAAGAGTTGACACCAATTTGAGGGCATGTAATCAGTTGGAAATCTCTGTTGCCTGTAGAACAGTAGACCAAGTGCTGCGCTCCAAAAGTAATAGATGGAACAAAGGCAAAAATGAACTTTGATTATATTTCATTTATATGTAATTAAAATCAAGTATAATCAAAATGATTCTCTCCAGTTATGTACTGAATAATTTTCCCCTTCTGTTATATTCACAATTACAATTTGATAGGAACCTTGGAAGTTTCAGGGCTTTCTCCATTCTGGAGTGTATCTATAGTTTCAAGTTTAGATTTATTGATACCATAGTCATACGTGATTACACAAAGCTTGTACAGGGGAAGTTACAAAGAATAAAATTAATCTAGATTGAATAAATATGGAATATGCACCACATTCAATTGGGGAATTCGCTTTGAAATCAATTCCCATCATTTTCATCTTTAAGGCTGCCATGGCAAATGAGATATGGGCCACCCAATCTGATAGGAAGAACATCACTTTATTTTCAGTATCTTGAGAATCTTGTCCTGCATAAATGAATATAACAATTACAATGGAAGCAGTGAGGCAGATCTTCAATCTATCTTCAGCCTATATACAAAATATATAGTATATTTTGTATCTACAAAAGTTTTAGTTTTTATTACATCTCTCATCAATCAGTGCTGTGACATAGTTTGAAATCTTAAGGCTATGAATACCTGGAGCAATTTGTATATTTTTTTGGTCAAGAAACTAGTTCTCTGGTTATCTGGATTTATCCCACCAAGTTATGAAGCAAATCTAGAGATTCCAACAGCTTACTCACCAACCCTAATATATTTCCACAAAATCTAGTTTCCTAGATCTATAAAGTGGTGAAACAAAGGTGTATCCATGTGTGAGAAAGTATATGATTGGAATCTACTGTTAGATGCCAGTTCCTTCACAATCTGATTTCAATACTTCAAAGCATTGGTGAACCAGGAATTATAATCCCTCAGTGAAATTTGTTTAATCAATTAATCAAGGCTTAATGAATTTCACTTCTCAGTGAAAATAGGCTACCATTTGCTTGAGAAAAAGCAGTTGAAGTCCCTGGTGGAACCATCAATAGACATTAAAAATGTTTTATATAATTTCTACTTCTGATAAATGATTATTGCAGTCCCCAGATTTGAGATCAAATGTTGCTTTGATAGTGTTAAAATTAGATCTGCATTCATTTTATATAATAAAATTTTAAAATAAATCCAACTATCTTTCCTGCAATCCTTTCAGCAACATGTATGAGCATACCAAGATACTATCTCACTAAAACAAATGCTTAAATATTGCAAACTGTGTATATTGTTCTACAGCAGATTGTCGGATGGAGCACTTTGACATTTTGGTCCATTTTTAAAAAACTTCAGATTTAATCAGGATTGCTATTGAGTTTTCCTTCTCTGTAGTACTAGAACAATGTTGATAAAGAACAGTTGTCAATGAGAAAATCACATCATCTATGTAGAGAATAAGATTACATTTTTGAAAACCCATAGAACATACAAGAAATCTGTGAAGGTCCTAACAATAAACCATATCTTTAACATGTAAAAAAATAATATGAGTGTCAAAAGGTATTATTTGTTTCAATCTATGTTGAGCGGGAACATCACTGGTTAAAAGGTCAGATAAAGCCACCTTCAACTTTGCAGAAGTCCTTAAGTGAGGCTGTCAGAAAAGAAAGAGAGATGCTTGTCTGCATTAGCTGCTGTTTAGTTTCAAAATCATTCTCTATTCACAGAATCAAAGGAGGCATAGATGTTTTCTCTCTCCACCCCATACATCCATTTTTTTGGTAATAATTTTATTAAAGTTTACAAATACAAAGATAAAAGACTCATACAAACTAAGAGAAATTTAAAAAGTGAAGTAAAGAAAAACAAAAGTACAGAGAGAAAAAAGAAAAGGAAAAAGGAAAAAAAATAAGAAAAGGAGAAATATTAAAAAATGACTCCCAGACAAGTATAAACAACTTCAGTAACTTAACACCTTCTTTAGTATTTCAGTAATAAATAAGATCTCTTCTTCCCATATCTCATCTCTTATCAATAAACAAACTCTGGGACTGTCATTCAGTCCTATTCAGCAAAAGTCCATTAAGAGCTACCAGAAATAATAACATATATATTTTAGCCTTAATCAAATGAATCCATTTAATAGTCCAACTTATCACTTTCTCTGAAGAATAAAGTAGAAGTCTCTCCCCATTTATAAACAAATCTTCAAAGCTTGTTCATTCAGTTCTGGTCAAGAAGAAATTAGCATCTACCACAAACCACAACATATATATTTTAACTCTGATCAAATAAATACACTTTATAGTCCTTCCATTTACTTTTTAAAAGCTTGGTCTTTAGTCTCATCAAATAATATCCCACAAGTTGATTTCTTATCATTTCTGTCTCCTCTCAAGAACAGCTTCAGTAGTTTAACATGTCCCTTTTGTAAACAGAAGATAAGAAGGCTATCCAAGTCACTCTTTTGATTTATTATTTGTATGTCCTTTGTGGCATCTTTTTCCATATCACTCTTGTAGTCTGGCATTTTTTAAAAATCTGTTTTCAAATCCACATTCAAGTCAGCCTCAGTCCCTGTTTTGTCCAGTAAAATCTGTTTCTCTTCTGTAGCCTGTGATAGATCCATTTTTACAGTGGCAGACAATGTTGAAAGTAATTTCTGAGTACATTGTTCCCAGATTGCCTTGATTTCTTCTATAGTCAGATAATATTGCTCCATTGTATTAATAGGTCTCTTCTCCTTTAATTGTAATCCTTAGTTCTTTCTGGTTCCCTCTAGTCAACCTTCAAAGTCCCCTCTTGTCATCTGTTTACTTTCCAATCAGCAAAACTTTCCCACAGGAGGATTTCTTACAGTTAATTTCAAAATCTTCATATGTAGTTTTATAAAATTTTAAGCAACCACAGGAAATGACAAGTCCATCTGGCCCATTAACTTTCCAAAATCAACATTCTAGTCCCTCTTTTGCTGTTTTCCAAAAAAAAATTTTTTTTAATCCTTAAACTTACACGAAACTTCTTTCATCCAGGATGGAAGTAAGTTCTCCCGGTGTAATGAAACTTGCTCTTCAGAAGGTTCTTAACATCCAAAAGATTAATAACAAGCATTTTTCTAAGTTATTTAAGAGAGGAAGTGGGCAAACCCAGTGTCTGTTTGAAGGCACCGAGCTACCACTTAGGCAGGATGATTTCCCCCTCACTCCCAGAGCTCTCAAACCACCCAGAGATAGCTATTTTGCAGTCTCTTCATGGGTGAGTCTCTGTATGGAACAAACTTGTGGATGATCCTAGTTCTTTCCTTGATCCGGAGAGGGTTTTCAAGGAGCCAATCCATTCCCCAGCTCCTCTTTCCACCGTGGCTATCAGCCCCACTCTTGCGAAGCCATCTTCAGTCTGCCATTGCTTCCTTGGAAGTCCCTGCCCCATAGATCCTTAAGCAAATTAGGAGAGAACTAGTCAGGAATAAAAAATACTGTACCCCTTCCTGAAACGATGTAGGGAGGATAACATGTTCTCTTGAGAAGTCTATAATGCTGGGAAAGATGGGGAAAAAGAGAAGAGGACAATCAGCAGCAAGGCAGATAGATTTAACTATGTATTGTCGAAGGCTTTCACGGCCAGCATACGATGGTTGGTGTGGGTCTTCCGGGCTGTGTGGCCGTGTTCTGGAAGTTTTGTTTCCTAACGTTTCACCAGCACCTGTAACCGGCATCTTCAGAGTGCAGGAGCACAGATGGGAGCAGTTCTCTCTGTGCCCCACAGAGAGGCACAGAGGGGCACAGAAAGAACTGCTCCCGTCTGTGCTCCTGCACTCTGAAGATGCCGGTCACAGGTGCTGGCGAAACGTTAGGAAACAAAACTTCCAGAACACGGCCACACAGCCCAGAAGACCCACAACAGCCATAGATTCAACTATACTGGTGATGGGTACACCATTGAAAGACCAGATTGGAGATAGATTGTCCTGGAGAAAAATCTACCTATGGTAGTTGCCCGCCCTGGCTGCTTTGTATGCTGTGCTGTTGGGTGATGGTGTTCTCTATGTGACTGCTACATTCTTATATGGTCCTTGTTATACTGATATGGTGTCGTCTCTTGCTTATCTCAGTGCTGGGTAATAGTTGATAAATGGGTCACATTTCAAGGTGATTGGAAGTTGTGTGATAGCAAGGTGTCCCAGGGCCTGTAACATTGTGTAATCTAGCTCGATGGCCATAGGGCTGCTCGGTTCCCTGATTACCAGGGTTTACACATTCAGCTATCACTCATTACTGTCCAAGTCATATGATGTGCTCTTCCCAAACCAACTTCCATGGGTGCATGGAAGAGAGCAAATATGTACAGATTTCCCCTCCACCAACTTGATACCCAGCCCAGCTTACTGTTCCACCTGAACGCACATGGACAGATAAGTGGGTCTATATGCAAATTACTAGGGATTAAATTCTTAATTTCACAATGAGATGCATAGTTCCATGTAATTGGGTTGTTCATTGGCTGTATACAGACAGAAGATTGTTGGTCCAAAACCTAGCAGAATTTTTTTTTTAATTACCGTATTTATTGGTGTATAACATGCACTTTTTTCCCTAAAATTTGGGGCTGAAGTCCTAGCTGCGCATTATACGCCGATATGCCTTGCAGCTTCTCACCTTAAGCAGCAGGGCTGGGAAAGCAAGGCACCGGCAGCAGGGAGAGCATTTATTTTTTGGCAGCCACCGCAACCCAGTGCTGCTGCTCCAGATGGTCGCAGGGGGAGGCGCAAAGCCCCCGGAACACTGCGCAATGCCCCCCTGGCTGCCCACCGAGAGCTGCGCCCAACCCCTCTCAGATCGCCCCAGGACCTGCGAGGGCGGAAGATGCAACCTCACCTCCCGCTCCCCACAGCCTCGCCTGCTCCTCCCTCCTTCCCATCAGGAGAAAATTTGGCACGGAGGAGAAGCCCCTCCCACAAGGGCTCAACCATGCAGTTGGGAGTGTCTGGGGACCATGTCAAAGCAAAGCACAAAGAGCAGATCCACAGGGCTCCTCGGTTTGCTAAAATGGGGTGGGTAGGGAGCCGCGCACCACCCATTCCCCGGGCCTGCAACTTTGCAAACCAGCTGCTGTCCTGAGCACACTGCGCCTGGAGGAGGAAGAGTTAAGCACCAGTGTGTGTGTCTGTGTGTGTGTGTCTGTGTGTCTCACCTACAGCAGAGGAGACAGGGGCTTTGAATAAACAGATTACCATTACCACACACTACACACAACTAACAAACACTAATGGTACACACACACTACACACAGCCAGCCTACAACATACAAAAGAGGTGTTTTTTCCTTCATATTACGTATTTACCTTAAAAGTGATATAAATATTAATAAACAAAAAGTTCTGAGTTCCCTTTATTTTGCTTCCAAGTCATTTATTTTATATTTAAGGTTTTTTACTTCCTTCTTAAAATTAAGGTGCATGTTATGCACCTGTGCATGTTATATGCTGATAAATACAGTACTGTTTGTCTTTTCTTGAGCTACCTACTTTTCCCCAGACTTGTAATTTTTTTTCCTAAGAAGTCCAGCAGTTTAGCATTTCATTGCTTTTCCAATCACTTGGGCTAGAACAGGGCCCTTTTTTACTTCATGACTCAAAAAATGATGAACTTATTTTTTAAAAAAGCCCAGGTAAAAGTAGAGAACTCAGGGAAAGAAAAATAGTAATTTTGAAAAGGACAATATTTCTGTGAAATTTGGAAACAGCAACCTTCTATTTACATGGCAAATGTTGTAACTATGTGCTATTGCAGCATTTCTGCTAAATACAGGTAGTCCTTGCTTAACAACTATTCATTTAACGACAGTTTGAAGCTACAACGATCTTGGAAAAAGTACTTTACAACCTGTACTTGCACTTACGACTGCCGCAAACTATTGCACCACCCTCTGCAGTCATGTAATTGTGGTTTGTGGCCTATTGTACGATGGTCTTTAAGTGAATCAAGTGGTCATTAAGTAAATTCCAGCAGAAAACATCCATTGGGGAAGCTGGATTCACTTAACAACCACATGATTCACTTAACAACCATGTGATTCACTTAATGGCCATCATAAAAATTGTTGTAAATTGGGACTGGTCACATGGTGACTCACTTAATGACTGCCCTGCTTAACGACCAATTTTCAGTCCTTATTGTGGTTGTTAAGCAACAGAACATTAACAAAATTATTTTAAAGCTGTTTTTGTGTCAGCATGTATGTACATGTAATGCTTTAACTCTATATATAAAAGTTCAGTTTAACTTTGTGTACACATGTATGCATATAGATAGAATGATGGATGGATGATAAATAGAGATAAACACAAACATAAAAGTATATATGTCTAGGAAGACCCACCCCACAAGAAGGAACGTGATTAGCCATTGGTTTCCTGGAAGAGAGGGCACAACAACCAGCAATTGTCCAATGGGAGGATGTGGTTGTCAACTGAATTCTTTTCAAACTCTTTTCAAACTGTTGCTAAAGTGTCTCAGTCCAAACAGGAGCTTCTTAAACCAGCTTAGAGACAAATCAGCATGAGCGCAGAACAGGAGCAGCTTAAGGCATGCATTAAAAAGAGAGGCCCAGGTAAAAACTAACCAGGTTTTTGTTCTGCAAATGTACCTGCTAGTTCTTCAAGTGACCCAGTTAACTGCACTGAACAACAGCAGTCATTCTGAAAGAGTCACTTGCAAGAAACATCTCACTCACAAGTTTTAATCTCCTTTCCTTCCTTCCTTCCTTCCTTCCTTCCTTCCTTCCTTCCTTCCTTCCTTCCTTCCTTCCTTCCTTCCTTCCTTCCTTCCTCTGTCTCTCTCCCTTTCTTTCTCTCTCCTTTTCCATACTACTTTAGGTTGGCAGGGATGAAAGAAGAGAAGCTAATTAAAAGGTGCAGATAAATTACCTGCCTTTTCCCTTTTCATAATAGAGCTGAACATTAATGGTGGTGACATGACTCTTTAGTTGCCTTTAATGTTAATTAGTGAAGATTCATTGGCAATTGGTGATATGATTCACAAAGACCTATTGTTAAGCAAATCTGCACATCTGTTTGATTCAAGACAAATGAGACTATGAGAAGTTATACAAAACGAGTCGGGGAGAAAAGGAAGAAAGTGAAAGGAAAATCACATGGTACAATTTGTAACTTTGCTGCTGTGTGAACGCTCAGAGTTAGCTGAAGCCAACTTGGTGAATAGAATTTGGAGAGCGAGGATTCTCCCGAGAGATTAGATCAGCTACAAATTGCTAAATCTGATGACTTAGATAAAAATTTCACCAGAGGCTTCAAAAGAGGTAAGACAGGTTTCTTATTGCCCCATATGTGGTAAAGCGTGGTAGAGAATAATTTGCCAAATGTCAAACTCTCTGCACTAATTTTCAGGGCTCAATCACATCAACACCTTTAATTATATGCCAAATTAAAAAAAAAAACTGAATCCACACAGTATCTACATATATGAAGATTTGCTGGAAAATATTACATGCAACATTTAAATCCTATCTTCACTATCAGAAGGACTAGAGACTTGTTGACATTTTTAAAATGGAAACCCAAACTCCAAAAGCAAAGTCTATGTCTTTAAAGGCCTGTACAAATCAGCCCTGATCCAAAGTATACTGAGGATTCAAGACTCCAAAAATGCTTGATCCATTTGAGATTTGCTTTGAGATTCCACCAAACCATTTCCAGAAACAATATTTTTATTTAAAAAAAAAATTGTCCAAAGACTGTAATAAGGAAGCATCAAGATGCCTGTAGCTGCTTCAGTTTGGGGAAGAAAGAGATAAAAATAGCACAAATGCTAATTTTAGAGGATATAAAACCAATGTAGTTTCATCGAGGCAATTTGAGGGATTTCATTCCAGTAATTTTTTTGAATGATTCTACTTGAATCTCTCATAAGGGAAAGCTTACAAGGATCAGGAAATCACAGCATAACGGCCTTGCAACTGCTGACCAAAAAACCTACAGAAAGGTTGCATAAACCAATGTTTAGAATGCCCTAGTCTGAGTTAAAACTGAACACTGTCAAAAAATCTATTTAGAAAGTAAGCTCTTCCTCCTCTGCCCAGTTTTCTGGACTGGTAGGCTTGGCAGATACTGAAGAATACAGATGGATTTGCCTTTTTAAGGCATTTCTGATGCCAGGGAGATTGGCATAGCTGGGTGGAAAGTCTGGTCCCCCTGAAAATTGTTGGTTTTTGTCAAGTGTCAGGTTGGACAGATACAGTGGCAATCTTGGCCTATTCTAACCCAGATGAAAAGTTTCAGGACTGTGGCTTGCTAGTGATATTCTCTGTTAGTGAGTTAGCACAGGCCAGTGTTTCTCAACCTTGGCAACTTTAAGATGTGTGGACTTCAACTCCCAGAATCCCCTAGCCAGCCCATGTTGGCTGGGGAATTCTGGGAGTTGAAGTCCACACATCTTAAAGTTGCCAAGGTTGAGAAGCACTGGCATAGGCAGTAGAAACAGGCTGTCATAGCAAGCTACAATGCCATAGAGATTGGTAGAGTTGAGACAAAAAGGCTGGCACAGACAATGTGGCATTCTTAGCCTTGTTACCCCCGTTCAAAAAACCATAAATATTTAAGCTAGCACTTGTACATGTTTGCCTTGTGCCTATTTATCCTTTAGGGAGAATAAAACTGACCCGGAAGTTTTAAGGATGGGCCCAAGAGTGAACACTAGACTGGTCAACCTTGAGCCAATATTCAGATTGCTGCGAACAGAGCTGAAGTTCCCATTTCATAGGTGGGACTGGCACAAAAGTGTAACTTTTCACCGCATAAGGGGCACCAGAGTTAAAGCCTGGGGCTGACCATATGAAAGGTGCTGAGAGCTGAGAAGATGAACCTTCGGCCTTGCCATCCCCAAAGAACTTTAATAGACAAAAGCTCAATGAGGTGATCAGTCTGGTTGGCCAGTTACTCATGTCAATATCAGAGAGCCCATCATATCACTCAAGGTTCCCCATGTATGGACATGAAGTTGCAAAGGTAGAAGAAAAGCCATCAGAACTGCAAACGGGCTTTGAAAAGCCATTGCAAAGCCAACTGTGTTTTCTGATCTCCCAATCTGTTTGATAGGCTGATTCATCAAAGCTTGACTGAACTGAAACAAGCCGGAAGCTTTGAAAAGCCCTAGTACTCCTGTGTGTATTAGGGTTAAACAGAGCAAGTGAATCCCATTCTGAAAAGTTTGGATGCAGAGAGGAACAATTCCATTCAGAGACATCCATAGCTAGCCGTGATGATGCCACGTGGCATGCAACTACACAGGAGTTTTTGTCCCAACGCTGTCCTTCTTCACTTGCTCTCCTTTGCTGTCCTTCTGTGGATGCTTGTAATCATCTCAACATCAACAGCGGATTCTGGAATCTAAGATGTAGATCCCATAAATACCTACTGGGCATTATAAAGAATCCTATGTGATTTTTTTTTCTTTTTATGCATGCCCTTCATTTCCAGAAGGACAACTTTCACCGCAACAGAGTTCTATCCACCATAAACAATAGCTTCATGATAACCCTGAGCCACAGAACAATTTCACCTTTCATTCCCCAAATCTTTTTAGACAAACCCACAGCATGCAGATATGCATATAACCCAGGCTGACAAAATACATTGGTTCTGTTCAAATGACAAGCTATGTCCAAACCATATTATGGTTAAACCTGATGGCCCAGTTCATACAGCACACAAAATCTATGTCTGGATTTCTACAATCTACCTGACCACATTTTAGTTTAGTCTAATATGTTGCACAGACCCAGCAGCTAACATATAATGCATGTTATTCTTTACCTTCCTTTCTAATTAAAAATGTCCTAACAGCAGCATACTTTAAAGAAGCATGAATACAACAAGAATACCAGTTATAAGGACAATCAAACAAGGCTGCAAAATAAAATAAAAACCAATACTATCAGCCGATGGAAGCTATTAATCAAAGAGCCACTACATTTAAACATCTTCCAGTTTTTAAAAGGAAAGGAGGAAATTATGTCAAATCACTTTCTGAAGCAGGACGTATTCCATAGAAATCTGTAGGGGAGGCAGTTGGGGGCAAGTGACATCATGTGTATCTTGACATCATGAATCTGATGTCATCATGGCTTTTTCTAGATACTCATGGCATATTCCATAACTCATGACACCGCTGAAAAATTCTGACTGGCATCTGGAAACTGGATCTTCACAGGAGTTGAGTAAGATATTAGGGTTTCCGAAGTGATCAGATTGACTCTAACTCATTTTAATTTAAATGTAAATGAAATGAAATCCATTCAGTGTGAACATCTACAAATGCAAATGAATGGATGAATGAGTGAACAAGCCTTGTACTAGAAAGAGTTGCATACCTCTACTTTAGAAGGTTTTGGATTCTCAGACTTAAGTTCAGGAGTTGATACTTTAAAAGTTCCTGAAATCTTATCTAGTTATCTTGTTCTTCATGAATTTGTTCAATAGTCCTTTGAACCCATCAAACAGAAAGTTTTCACAGCATTATATGGTAATAAAGATGGAAGTTTGCAACAAGATGTAGGGGTACAAAGATGGGCCTTGGCCTGATCCAGCAGTCTTTGTAAGTTGCAAATTTTACCATTAAAAACCAGGATTCATTTAACTGTGATAAAATTCTAAATATGTGTCAGGAATATGCCAAATTAAAATGTGTTAAAAACTTTTTCAGTCATTCTCTGTGATAGTATGTGGGAATGGCCTTGGGAGACAGAAGGAAGATCTGCAGCCTAAGCAACAGTCTGATAAAATGTACCTCAGCCCACCAAAGGAGGAAAGGGGTGGGAAACATTTCAGAAGGGACCCTCCCTAGTTTTCTGGAGACTAAGAAGAGAGGAGGGAAGAAATACTTTCAGTCTTGCAAGGTTCTGTTTAATGTAAGCTTACAGTAAAGATAGTACTGATGTTCCTAGTTGTGCTTCTTGTCTGGACTACCTCAAAGAGCTCATCAATCGTGCAAGACTCAAAGTACTTCTTCCTTGTTCTCTTCTTAGTCTCTGGAAAACTAGGGACTGTCCCTTCTGAAACTCCTCCCATGCTTTTCCTGCACTTGTGGACTGAGCTGCCTATCCGTCTGTTGCCTAGGCTGTGAGTCTTCCTTCTGTCTCCCAAGGTCATTCCCACATACCATCACATCCTCCTAATAAAGAGAAGTAGAGATGCTGTCACTGCAAAGGATCTGTCTTTTTATCTGCAACAAATGCAGATTACCACTTTAGGAGTAGAAATCACTGCAGGCTTTCTTAAAATTAATGGGGATATCCTCATGAAGACGGTAAAGATTCCCACAATTCGAAACTCCCGGTGACTACATCAGCACGTCCCCTCTACATTTTATGGAAACTATACAGAAGTAGTTTGCCACTGCCTTTTTCTATAGTATTTTTGAGCTTTTCTGGTGGCCCCCAATCTAAGCATTAACTAGACTTAAACTTGTCTAGCCTTTTCAGATCAGCCAAGGTCAACTAGGCAAACCCTCCTTCAGAAATCTGATTCCAGGCTCCTAGATGACTACATGAAAATGGCACCCTTGGAAGCCACAATAAGATGGGATACCTTAACTTTCTTTGGGGGGAGGTAGAAAGCGGAGGAGATATCATGGTGTCACCAAAGAGTTTCTGGTTAGGGTTAGGGGAAAACTTTCCTTTAGTATTTCAGTGGGGATTTAGGAAACCAGTAGGTAGAAGTTACGCTACAATTTTTTTGCCATCAAAATTTGGTAACATTGCTTCTGGATGGTAAGGGTGGTGAGTTGACCATTCCCACTGCATGACCTTGAGTAATAGTTGTTATGCCCAATAATAAGGAAATATTGTTTTGATCCCTGTTTACAATCTGCCAATCTTCCCATTACTTGAATTAACAGAGGGATTAATAGTCTCCTGAGTTTTGTCATGTCCTTAAACTGTTGGCAGCAAAACATTTCTTTAAGGTTTAATCCCATTCCTATTCTTGACATAAAGAGGAATCAAGGGCTCAAATCATCAGGATCTTATAGTAGGCTGTGAAAATACCAAGATGTGGTTAGGTAGAAAGCAAAGCATTTTTAGCTTCTTACTTAGGAAACACCTATTGCTGTTCTTACAGCAGAATAACGCTTAATTAAAAATCCCTAAAGAGCTTTGAAGGCTCATTATACTCTGATCTCAGACAGATGATCTAAAGGAAGTTAAGCAAATAAAATGAAGTTACTAACCAGAAGATATGAAAGAAGGTTGGAATTCATTTGCTAGTCCATCAGACACTTTATTGCTCTTTACTCCACTATAAGGATAAATGCTCGATGGTTATGTATTTATTTCCCCCTTTTGCACACGGAGAATAAGAATGAGCAGCATGTTTCAGCTTTCCTTTATTTCTCTCCTCATGTATATTTGTACGTGCACACACATTCCCACTGTGAAGGTACAGATTGACCAAGCACCACAAGAAACAAAGTCTGTGTAAGTTCAATGAAAGCCTACATGATTTGATTGTCGAAAATCAGTTTGATGCAGCTAGCTGAATCAATCTGGAAACGATATCTGAGTTGATAATGTAAATCAGTTGAGAAAAGCAAATCCTTGATTTGAGTCAGTTCAAGATGGATGCATGGATGGATGGATGGATGGATGGATGGATGGATGGATGGATGGATGCATGGATAGATAGACAGATAGACAGATAGACAGATAGACAGATAGACAGATAGGCAGGCGATAGTGTGCACGAAAAACACATCCAGATCACTCAGCGTGGAGGATTCTGTTTTAAAGACTTGAATCGATTTTCTGATTTGATTCAGAAAGTCAATACAGTTTGGGGAATCAATCAATTCTCCTTTGCATTGAATCTCCACATTGAATATTTCACAACCTCTTTCCTCCCCTTGCACCCCAAATTGAATAATTTTGGTGCAGTTCTATGAATGGTTCCCCAGATAGGAATTTCTGTGTAACATTTTAATTTGGCACACAAACATTGAAAAAACATTGTCAAACACACAAGCATTTCATATTGTTGCATATATATATAGTTGCATCAAGATATTTTTTGCTCAATGCTTTTTATGGATTGTTGCAAGGTGCCCAGGATCATTGTATGAGATAGGCGGCCATGTAAGTTCTGTAAATAAATAAATGAATGAATAAATTTTCTTGACATGGAATGTATTGATAGGGGGACCCTCTTGTGTCTGAAATGCATTCATGTATATATTTATAGGTATATAGATAGTATAATACGTCCTCAGATTGCATTAACATTAAAATTACAGTTGGAAATGAAAAATGTTATCTCAAAGACTTTTGTTTCAGATATTTTTGAACACTGGTTCAAAATTAGCTGAAACAAAAGTCTTTGAGATAGCACTTTTCTTCATTTGTTCTACTTTAGCACCATGTCAGCATTTAATAAAGGATGTTGATCTGCAAACTTGTTTCTACATGCCCTTTTTACCCTGCAGGCCTCAAGAGTGGTGGATCATTTCCAAATTAAAGCGGATCCTGTTCTAACTCTCAAGAGACAGCCTAGCTTCAGAGACCCTGAAAGTGAATGTCAAGGTGTATCTAAAAAGGTCATTTTATCTGGATCAGTTCAGAAGGAATTCCACTAGATTTTGTGGAAGTAGGTACCATTAAAATCAATGTAGCTTACTTTCAAGTAAGATTTTTTTTTCTAATCTGTTCAGTCACGTCCGATTCTCAGAGACTGCCTGGGCAAGTCCCTGCAGTTTTCTTGGCAAGGTTTTTCAGAAGTGATTTGCCATTGCCTCCTTCCTAGGGCTGAGAAAAAGTGACTGGCCCAAGGTCACCCAGCTGGCTTCTTGCCTAGGTGGGACTAGAATTCACTGTCTCCCGGTTTCTCGCCTGATGCTTTAACTGCTACCCCGAACTGGTTCTCCAAGTAAATGTAGTATTGCCATAAATGCTTGGGAATACCTTTTATTTATATTTTTATTTAAAAAACCATTGGAATTTGCGGTGTGTACGGAAATACAGGAGCTTAATACAAATATCTGTGTTTCTGTGTGTGTCTTCCAAAGGGAAAAAACCCTTCAAAAATTTATCTGTGATAATAGCATCAAGGATAGTTCCTAAATCTTTGTCACTCAATTACCTTCACATTTTATTGTCAGGAATAGAAAAGGATTATCTGTGAATATTTTTGGAAATGTCCCGCCTAAGGACCATTATGACTCAATTTACTTATACCAGTTGATGGTGACCTGGGTCCCCTTGCGGTGGTCCTTGAAGCTCCATCTGACTGTGATTGCTAAAAACAGGCAACAGGACACTGTCCTGCCATTCTGAAGTAAGAAACACATTAAAAATGTAGTGTGCTTCCTAAAGTAGGTCACCACTTTGTGATCCTCATTCCCCCTCCCCAAACACATATGTGGTCCCTGGCTACCAAAAGAATTCAACTTCATACAGTAGAACCAAGTGTTTTATGCTCCCTCATCACAAAGCTAAATATCCCATAGTACAAAGTGTCTGAAATCCATAATTGCATTAGTAAAGCATTATTCTAATCTATTGGGGGGGGGGGGGGTTAATCAATGTATGCCTCCCTACATCCTTGTTTTTTCAAGGCCCTTCCCAAGTAGGAAAAGGTGGCCAAGCTCCAACCGCCATCAAATATTGCCAATACCATGGTATTGACTGAGAATGATAAGCATAGTAGGGTGTGTGTATCTGGGGCAGAATAGCTACAACCTTTAGCAGGCAACCTGGTGCCATGAGTTCAGATGTTCCTCTTGGTGCCTATTAGGGTCTCCATCCCATCCCATCATTTTTTAAAAAACAATTAATAAAAAATGAGTCAGAAAGCTATTTCTAGCATCATCTTTTTTCCCAGCACTGCCCAGTGTGGCTGTCATTTCTGTGGCTGCCATTTTGTATGAACAAATTTGTACGATGTGAATTTTGTCTGAACATGATACATTCTCAAAATTATAAGATCCAGATGCTTGCCTATCCCAGAGCGAATTTAGGCCTAGCCATGCATGCTGGAAAAATGGAGTGACGGTTTCGGCATATGAAAATTTCGAACAATTTTGTCTCTCCTGCTGTGGTCTTCCCGGGATCCCAGAAAGTTCCCTTGTCATGTCTCCAAATAAAATTCCCTCAGCTCATTGTTTGCTCCAAGAGTATAACATCTGAAAAAACTCAGATCAATGACACTTTATGATTTACAGTGAGGAAGAGAGAAGATACATAAAAGATAGGGTGTCTCCTATAATTGAAGGTCGTTGAGGTTTTTCTAAAATGAAAATTAAGAACAATTTAAAGTTACCTCATCATAGATGTAAAGGGCCCCTCCTTTTCTCTATTGTGAGAAAGACAGTAAAACCCGCAGGCTTTTAATAATACTTTTTTTCTTCATACAGTAGCACTTGACATTTTCAAAGCACAGTACAAACATTTAACTAATTAATTCTCACAACATCCATTTGGCAATTAAGTGTTAGAGATGGAGAAAATGAGATTAAAAACAGAAGCTAAAGGCAAATGCTCAGAAACAGTCTCTTATTTTGCATGGCTGAACGGTGTCGGCTGCAAATTTGGCCAAATGGAAAGAATATCGGGGAATCTGAATTTAGGCTCCAAGTGGCTTCTGTGAGGGAAATCTGGCTTAAAGGCTTAGCTGTATTGAAATCATCACTTCCAGTGGGGGACAATACAGTGTCAATTCAACTGATGTGGATTCTTGGAATCCACACCAGTTGAACTGACATCGAATTGTCCCCCACTGGAAGTGATGATTTGTGTATATGAAGCAACCTACATTGTTACATGACAACCTCCAATGTCTTAGAATACTCACTTTTAAGAACATAAGGACAGTCCAATCCATTTTAGTTTTGTGTTTTGTTTCTCACAGTGGTCGAATGCCTCTAGGGAACTGTCTTCCAAACTTGGCAATTTCCAGATGTATGGACTTCAGCTCCCAGAATCCCACAGCCAGTATGATTGTGGATGAGAATACTGGGAGTTGAAGTCCACACCTGGAAGTTGCCAAGGGTGGGAGACACTGCTCTAGGGTGTTCACAAGCTGGGGGTGGAAACATACTCTTCACCCCTTGTTTTATGGAGAGGCAGATCTTAGAAATGTGTCTCCATGCTCTCTGTAAAACAAGTCTAGGTTCACACAATATGTTAGACTAGCCTAAAATCAGGTTGGGCCATTTTATGATTCAGCTTGCATGAGAATCAGACTATTGCTTTAGTAAATTGTGTGAACCAGGCCATCTTGTTAAGCCACATTGTGGTTCATGGGGGTAGGGGGAATGTAGCACATTAAAGGACAATAGCTTTTTGTTCATCCAGGATGAGGGTTTCACAGGTTGTATGAATCCAGTCTGTTGCTGCTGCTGGATGGGCTGCTCATCCTCAAGAGAAAGCAATGCCAGAAATTCAGGACTGTTGGATGGAGCAAAGAAGACAGAAGGACATTCAAAAATGAGATTCACTGTTGGAGGGAGAAGCGCTTAAGAGAGAAGTCTATGACCAAGGGAGATGCACACATTCTGCTGCCTGATGATTAGGTGCAACTGTGGATGTGCAGATTCAAGGCCTGCTTTTCCTTCTCATATTGACTAAGCTGTACATGGTGAGAAGACTCATTCAAGGAGAAGACTGATCTCTCACGGCATTTCCTTAGAAGGCTGTTCTCTGACAAAGAGGCACACTTTAGTGAAGGCCTGTTTAAAGGACATGGAAGTCAACCAAGAAATTATGCTTGGTGGGAAATCATAGGGAAAAGAAAGAAAAAGGAGAAGGCTGGTGCAGAAGGAAGTCTGTAGCTTTACCTAATCAAAGAGAGAACCAGGCATCATATAAAAGGAGAAATGGGATACAGTCCCCATTTCTCATAAAACCTCATGCCTAGGGAAACAACGTGAGAATACTCTTTCCTTCTGTTGAGACCCACACGTTTTAGTGTCCTTTCATCCTCCTTATGCACAGTAACCCATTCCTCCATTTTTCAGTCTCAGGCAGGGGACAAAAACCATCCACCCCAAGATATGTGATGGAATTGTAGACCTGAAAAGTAGAGATCGTCAGATTCCTGCTCCGTGGTGGAGTCTGGTCACAACTTCTGCAGATTTTCCATCCGAGAATGGGGTAAGATTCCACATGTATCCTTTGAGATAACAGGCCTTTTCTACATTGCAGGCTTAAGCTGCTGGACTCCCATCCACAAACCAGCTGAAAATGAAGCCAGCTTCTAAAATCCCTTTCCTCCACTTTGGCCACGGTGATAGTTTCTGTCCAACGTATTAGCCATGACCTGATTGCTGGCTTATGCTTCTTCTTTCCCCTCCTGGGCCAGTAAAAGGAGGGAAAGAAAACCCAGCTTTACCATTTTTCCTGTAGCTTGAGCTAGTAGGGGAAAGAGGAAGGAAGGAAGGAAGGAAGGAAGGAAGGAAGGAAGGAAGGAAGGAAGGAAGGAAGGAAGGAAGGAAGGAAGGAAGGAAGGAAGGAAGGAAGGAAGGAAGGAAGGAAAAAGGGAGGCAGGCAGGGAGGCAGGCAGGCTATTGTTTCCATCAGTGAACTTGTAAAATTATAAAAAAGAAAGTCCAGCTTTTCACTATTCCACCATCCCAACTTGTGAGTAAATGCTGGTGGAGAGCAGTGGCCAGAGACCAGACAGGAAGGGATATTCCTATCATAATGCACAGTAGTCAGCTGAAGTGGAGAAGGTTGCTACAAGTGCAGAAGAAGAAGACAGCACTCCTTAAGCCAGCTGAAGTCAGAAGTGACGCATCGCAGAAAAAGATGGGCAGAGATTCCCTCACAGGGGGCTGGATGTAGGGGGGGAAAAGGAAGCCCATAGATACTGACTTCGAGAGAGAAACAAAGATCACCTTCTGAGAACTACTGTTTGCTGTCTCTTTCTATCAGAAGCAATTCAATCAGCTCATTGCGTTCAATGCAGAGCTGCAGCAGAATTACTTGAGAGTGAAGATCTGTGGAAAGGTACGGGTTTGGCATCGAGAAGATCCCAGATTTGATTCCCAACATTGCCAGGTATGGCTGAAGCAAAATTCTGCCTAAACCTGAGTGAGTGAAGATCAAGTCGGATTCTGACATTCTCACTTGGTTTAAAAAAAGAGGTTAAATATGGATGTAATATTTTTTAAGGGAGCTCGGTTCTCTTTGTTTCCTCTCTCTTCCAGGTAGGAAATTGGCTGATGGCAAGTCAAACAATGCAATCACAATTGAAAAATCTGCAGCTTTTTACATAGGGCTGTCCAAATGAGATGGAGACTTTGCTCCACCAAATAATAAAAGTCAGGCTTAGCCCTGTGGTCCGATGCATGTGGCTGGCAAACCATGCCAGGCTCTGTGGATCACACATGGCAGAGGCCCAACCTGTTCTCTCTTTTCGAATCCATCTTGCTTGAAGAAGCCTGGCAAGAACAGGAGACGTGCTCACGTTCCAGCATGCCACGATCCATGCTTGGCTGCCTCTCACGAGCGTTGCAAAAGTTATTAAAGGCCCACTTGGGTAATGATGCACCGTCTCACCCAATTTCTCCAGGCATCACTTTGAGTTTCTACTGTTGCTAAACACTTTGCAGAACCCATAGTAGACGCCTCGTGTGATTTCCAAATCTTAGTCATTTGTCATCGGGTGTGGGCATTTCCCAGTCGGTTCTTAAGAATTTAAGAAAAGGAAAGGAGGAGGGGAAGGGGAGAGAGAAAGGGAGAAGAGAAGGAGGGAAAAAGAAAGTAGAAATAGAGAGAACGTTCTTGCCAGAACAATGGAGACATGTGAGTCTCCATTGCACCAAAACTCAGTAAGTGTCTAGAATATGTGTGCATATATGTGTACACACATGCGGTGTATCTATCTATTGTGAAACATTGTTGCTCCCAGAATAAATTATACCAGGGTGGGGTCAAAGGCAAGACAGTACATTTTGATAAGCCAATAATTAATATAAACATAGCTGCATTCTGGAGTGGAACAGTTCTGCTCAGGAGGTGCAAAATCTGATGTATTTTTATTTCAGTATGGAAAGTTTACTTTGGAAATATGAGGAGGGCTGATGTAAATATCAGGATGTGCCGAGAAGACTTCAGTGTCCCTGCTGGGCTGCAGGTGAATTGGAACTCAAAGATATTCTTCCTATAGTAGATAGTAGTTGTTATTTTTATGAAGATTGCCTTTACAGGAAACTTAATTTTTGACGTGAACATTGGCCTGACCATGTGTGTCTGTGTGTGTACGAAAGGGTTTATAAAATGATCAACTTCCATTCTTCCCTTATTTTTCTCATGCTTGATCCCACCATTATTCTGTCAGCAGGAGTAGCCCCTACCACAGTCACCAATTTTCAGGAAAAAAAATCAAACTAAATAAATTATAAGGTTTGTGTGGGTGGGTGGGTGGGTGGGTGGGTGGGCTGGGGGTGCTTGTAGTTACAGCCACCTCTGATTCTCTAGTGCTGTTTCTTCAGCCCCCTTCCTTCCTTCTTCTGTCAACTGGAAAGACTTTTTCACCCCAAATGATATCATAGCTCCGTGTAGTCAATCAGGTCTGGCAGCCTCAGGAAGGCAACTTAAGCCATTCCTCCCATTGCTGTCATCCAGAAGGCTGTTTGGCTGAGATACAACATCAGCCCCAATCCAGGGGAAACCAGGACTCTACTCCTTGCCTTGGCCTCCTTGCACTGAAGAACTCATGGCCTGCCAGCCCTGGGCAGCAAGACTGGCTCGTGACCACTCCCTGATGAATTCTGCTCACGGGTACGTTTGGCCATATTCTGCAGCCACTTCTTTGTTAGTGTGGAAACCAGTATAAAAAGGCATGGACTGGATGTACTCCCACACCATCACCAGCATTCTCACCAGATCTACTGAGAAGAAAACCAGTTCATTCCTCCTCCTCCTCCTCCTCCTCCCCCCTTGTTCTTCTTCTCCTCCCCCTCTTCTTCTTTCTCCTTCTTCTCCTTGTTCTCCTTCATCCTCCAGCCTCTTTTTCCCCTTCCCCCTTTCTCCTCCTCCTTTTTCTTTCTTTGCCATCACTCTTCATGGTTCTTTTCACACATCAATTTGTATTGTTTAGGACTGGATAATAAATATCTAATTTCCATCACTGACTTTTGGTTTGGATGTGAATATGTGCCAAAGGGTGTACCCAATCTTCTCTTTCTTCTCCCCCTCTCTCCCTCCTTTCTTTCTCTCTTTCTCCCACTTACATGATTCAGCACCTTGGCTTACTGGATACACCTTTCCAACACAGATGTCACCATCAGCAAGAGAACACTTGGCCCTAGCCCAGGGAGCCATAAATCTATCATGAGGGTGTAATGAAGTTGGATTCGGAAAGGGATTTTTCACCACCTGCTTGGATCCAACACCCATCCCCTTTGCCTTTGCTGCTGCCATCATTCCTCAGGGGGCAGCCATGTTAAGAAACCACCATTGTACCTCCATGCCTCCACGTATTGTTTGAATTCATGCCATCAGGCCAGGTGTTGTGAATTTTCACTCACTTTATAATGGTTATCATTAAGGAATCATTACAGATCTAATTTCTTAGCTTATACTTAGAAGAGAGGGAGGAGCTCCTGTTTCTGTTGATTATTTTACAGATGAATTAATATGTATTGCCAAGGGTTGTAGCTCACTGTTCAAATACAGCTTTGGCACAGTTTGGACAGTATCAATGAATGGCAACCAACAGGTGATCAGGATAGGTGATCCCAGCTCTCAAAGCATTTTGTCCTCAGCCACTTGGAAGATAGGAGAAAGTTATGAGTTGTGTTTTCCTAATTTGAGGGCAGGTGATCCAAATAACCTGGAGAAAGGGTTGTTTTGAAAAGAAAGAAGTTGGTGTTTTGGAACTGGGGAGCAAACATGACTAATAGGTTTCTGGTTTCAGACTTCTAAGATCTTTTAAGATCTTGGGGTGCTGGAGCCAGGCCAGATTTGGATCATCATGGGTGGCCCATGTGTGTTGGCTTCCTTCGTCTGCCTATGTATTTTAAATAAACAGATGCTACAGAATTCTACAAGTCTCTCCTCTCTCTCTCATTCTCTCTCTCTCTCTTTCACACACACACACACACACACACACACACACTCCAAGCTACCAATCAGAGAACTGTGAAGTGCAGAACAATATCTTAGATTCATTTGCTATCAAGCCCATACCTTCAAACACGATGAGCATTAATTCTCCAGTGTCTGAAATTCAGTGTTATGTTCATACACCAACAACTTTTTATCAGGCATGCACAAATTAGATCACAGAATGGTTTGGAAACTTCTGCTCCATTTGCATTAGAAACTTTATCTCTAAGTCTTGCAGCAGCAGCTCCAGAGTGTTGAAAGAGAAAATAAAAAAGAAGTTATAAACACCTTTATTTTGTTTCTAATTTATGTTTTCCTAGAGATGGATGGAGGATACGTGTGTTACCTTGAGCTTATCTACTAGAGCTAGGTAGTATTAATTTAGCATTGCTACATCTTATCACTAAATTAAACACATGTTGGAAAAAATAATAACAATGGCACTGGAATCAAAGGGGGCTCCTTCTATTTGAGTTGCCTGTCACTTTTTGCTCTCCTTGCACGTTGCACCAGGAGCGTTTATATTCCTTATCCTGATTGGAGTTGTGGCTTTACAGACCAGCGTATTGATTTTAAAACTTTAGAATACTTTTGACATCAGATGCAAAGCACCTAATTTGTCATGCAGATACTGAAAGAAAGATTGTAGGCCTCAATTTATTCCTGATTAATATGGTCTTGCACTGTGTTTCCAGCTGAGCTAGTAAGTAAGTTTAGTATCTCCACATTCATTGCACTGTTTGGTTTTCATCCTCCTTCCAGAAAGCTGTGGCATCAAATTGCATTATTAAAATAATGTGGGGTTTTTATCCTTCTCACTCTCAGTCTTTTTCTTTTCTTACTTCCTACCCCCACCTCATGAATTATCTTGCAAAAACATTTTGAAATAAAGAATGTGCACAGGAATAATAAAAATGAGATAAGAACTCACCAGATTCTCTTCAAATGAGTTGCAGTCACACAACATTCCCTGGAAACAAGATGTCAAACTCAAAAGCTTGACTGACTTTCTCTAATCTGCCAAAGCATTTGACTCAAAGAAAGTTTACTTTTTATATTCATTCAGGCCAAAAATGGGTACAAAACCACCAGAGTTACTGATATTTTTTGGCTTGTTTTAAAATTAAAACAAGAAAAAAAAGGTGGAGGAAGGGAAAAGAAGGTGTCTACAGGTAAGTAAATCAAGCAACAGATAGATGCAAACATAATAGAAAGAGTGTTTTCTTTTTTATTATTTATTTAAACAATGTGGATGCTGGTTCCTGTTTTTTAAAAAAGAAGCTGTTTGCAAGTTTTTACCCCATTGGTCACGGAGGTGGACCCATTGGTTGAGGTCTTCCACTTGAAGGTTGTAATCAGTTTTCACCAAAATTTGTTCTCCTTTCTAGTTCTGGGAGCATCTGGCTGACTAGCTCAGCTCAGAAGCTAAGCAGGGTCAGCACTGATTAATACTTCAATGGAAAACCACCAGGAGACTCAAAGGCTCAATAAAACTCATAAAAATTTAAAAGCTAAAAACTAAGACAATCAAACCATATGACTCCAGGGTAGGGGTAAAAGGAGTGGGTTAAAAGGAGAGTAAAAAAAATCTGAATCCTGCTATACTAATAATCTGGAAGAATGGGAGGAGCTTAGTGAAAAGCTGCTTTTCCTATGCTATCTTGGCTCCTCTCATGGGGGGTGGGGGTGGGGGGCCAATGGTGCCAGTGGAGTGGCCAAAGTTTAATCAAATTACCAGCTCAGTTAATACAATTGTAGGGAATTTTTGGGATGAATAGGCTCATTGGAGCTTTGAAGAGTATGTGATGGATACTATGAAGGGACCCACAGTGGTTGTCATGGTATGAATAGCAAAGGGAGAGGCAAAACAGCCAAGATGGTGATTGCAATTCCACAGTTGAAGCCTCACTCCTTTTTCACGTGTGTCATGATGCCTCTAAGAAGAAGGTGGGGCTTCGATTGTGTGATCATATCCATCATCTTGATTTTTTGGCAGACACACACATACACACATTGCAGACATGGACAACCCAGTCTAATTTCTTCTTCTGTGATTAAAAAGCCTACCTTATTTGAAACACAGGTGGCAAAGCAAGGAAAATCTTTCAGATTTTGGACTGATAAAAGATCCCTAGTATAATCTTTAATGAGAACAACATGTCATTACAGATGTACCTTCTGGGGTGTAATTGTAGAGAGTAAGGACGATGACCTTGATGCTGGAGCTGTTGCCTAGGCAAAAGGGGTTAAAACGTTTTTTAAGTTCAGAACAGCCAGATAATATTCAGAAATAGTCTATTATCATTCTCATTATTTACTAAACTTGTTTGCTGTCAGACTCTCAATGACTCAATGCCTAGGCACCTCAGATAGACACCTCCCTAATTCACTGAATGAGGAGGAGGAGGAAGAGGAGAGGGGAGGAGGAGGCGGTCCAGCCCAATCAGACTATTAAGATTCTGTTATTATAGCCAGTTGCAAAGTATTTTAGCCTTCCAGTGGTGCTGATTTCATGATCTGTTACATCTAGTGGGGTTGACAGTAATCTGTGGAGTCCACAGTTCAACCCTGAGCTACACATATTCACCTCTATTGGTGACAGTAATCTGTCATATACAGTAAAACAAATGCAATGACTTTGTGCTCTGTATCAGCAAAATTAGTTTGAGTAGGTGGAAGGAAGGAAACTACCACTGAAAGTGGGATGCAGGTCACTTGAAACCATTGTAAAGTCTGAAGCTAATGAAGTCTAACACGCTTCATGATTGACCATGCAGTCATGGGCATCAAGCTATGTTGATGTCATATGTGTCATGACATGTGTCATTTGCACAAGTGATGCAAATTTGCACCATGGCCTCATGACGTATGGGATGTCACATGCCACCACCTGCCTCCCTTGTGGGCATCCATGCTCCAGGCCACCAATTCCATTATGCAGTTGTTCATCTGCAATATCATTGTAAGTCACTATTCTAGCCCCCCTGAATTTGCTGTACTATCTGCTTTAGAGTAATTCTGCTTGCAACCATGGTTTGTGCAGTGGAAGTAGACCTGACCTGGATGTGGGCTACACCAAGACCAATTCGGTATCTCCTAGGCATTTACTTAAAGGAAGGGTGCACAACTTTTCTCAGCCTGAGACTGTACTTGTTTAGCAAAGTATGCCAAAAGTATGGTAGACTTCAAATGTATATAGGGACAAACCCCAAAGCAGGCCTGATTGGGAGACACTGATAGGCTGACACTTTAAAAACCCATCTTCCCCCCTAAGTCAGTGTTTCTCGACCTTGGCAACTTGAAAATGCTGGACTTCAACTCCCAGAATTCCCCAGCCAACCTTGCTGGCTAGGGAATTCTGGGAGTTGAAGTACATACAACTTCAAGTTGTCAAGGAAACACTGCTCTAAATAGTCAGTTTTGGGGTCCTGTTCTGTGGGTAGATCTGGGGGTCACAAAAGGAGTACTGGAGGTCTACATACCATTGATAGGTTGCAGGGTTTTTTACACCTTGATGCAAGAGACACCACATGGTTTGCCATCAGTCATGAACGGATTTTATCCTGATTGAAAATAAGACTGTCAGAAAGCTAAACAAAGTTGGACTTGGTTATTTGGATGGAAGACCAGAGGAACAACTCAGGCCAAGACTGGAAAGGGGAAAAAAACCCAGGAAGAAAGTGATGGGAAGTTATTTCCATGCTTTTGCTATGAAAACAACTTAAATGTGTCTATGTAAAGGCTCAGCTCCAAGACTACCTCAATAAGGCACTAGAGATCAATGTATTAGCAAATCGAATAAATAAATAAATCACAGCAGGGTATCTGTGTGTCTAAAATAAAATTCACAGAAAGCTCACACTATGAACTAGAACCTATGAATTACACAGAAAATGCAGAAGAGGTCTGCATACAGCATATGTAATTTGAGTCCTGAGTTATTCCATTTTTCTGGTTCACACCATGCCCTCCATCATAAATTAAGCAAACAGGCGGCATTCTCATAATGTACAAAGCCAACAGAAAAACTGGCCAAGGTCACCAATAACTGAACTCAGCACATTATGTCAATTCAGCTGCTAAGCTTTTAACCAATCTCTGGTTAAGTGGATTGTGCTGATCACTGAAGCAAAAGAGAGGGAGAGGGAGAGAGAGAGAGAGAGAATATGTGCAGAACTATCAGTATAATAAATTTCTGAGAGCCAGTTTTGGTCTAGTGGTTAAGGCACCAGGCTAGTAACCAGAAGACTGAGAGTTCTAGTCTAGTCCTGCCTTAGGCACAAAGCCAGCTGGGTGACTTTGGGCCAGTCCCTCACTCTCAGCCCTAGGAAGAGGGAGGAGGAGGAGGAGGAGGAGGAGGAGGAGGAGGAGGAGGAGGAGGAGGAGGAGGAGGAGGAGACAAGGGCAAACCACTTCCAAAATGTTGCCCAAAAACTGCATGGATGTGTCCTTGTAGTCACCAGGAGTCAAGATTGACTTGAAGGCACAATAATAAATTCCCAACACAAACAAGAAAGTGAATAAAAATAAAATGTAAACTACTACCCAGGACCCAAACACAATGAACATGTGGGAAATAGAAGGAAGAGAAGTGATGGCTACATTTTAACAAGGCATAAATTGAACCAATCCAGGAGAGTCCTTGAGAAAGGTCAGCACATTCAAGGTTCTGGCCATGACCGTACAATCAAAGCCCCATTCTTTTTAGGCAGGTTGGATGTCCTGACCAGTTCCTGTCTCGCTGATTTCATCCAAGATCTTTGCTTCCTCACATCTTCTCTTAAACTGAACTTAGGTGATGAGGAGTCATCATTTCTGGCAATATCTTCAAGAACCTTATCAGTTCTTTTATAGGAAGAAAATTATGCTTAGGCTAGGAATAGGTGTTGGTACCCAAATACTGACAAGGTTGCTACAACTGTGAGTTGCAGTACCTTCTGACCTTGGTAGTAGGCATTTGCTGATGGGGGCTTCTAAGTCAATTTCTTCCTAAAGGTCAGATATGCTAGCCCTCCTTCCTCCCATCTCTTATCCAATCTGCAGCAGAACTTCATCCATCAGTACATGGCATCTTGTAAATTAGGTATGGAATCAGTTCACTTCATTTAAAAAGAAGAAGATACTTCCACATTCCACAGGATGGCAGGCCACCATCTTCTTTCTCCTGCCATTGCTGCAGAGTTCAGAGCTTTAGATTACTATATTAAATGTAGAAAGATAGCAACTGGCAATATTCTCCACCAAGCAATTTTTTAAAAATGCATTTCCAGGAATCAAGCATTTACAAGCATGATGGCAATCTGTTTCCTACAAAGGAAGAAAGAAAAAGAGACAACAGAGTTTCCCTACATGATAAAAAAAGGATTTAGAAATCTTTTCAAAAGAGGACTTGCTAATTTGTTAGCTTGCAAATATGAATACGTAGAAATAGAAAGGAGACTAGGAAGAGAACAATATAAACATGAGTTTTATTGTTCTCCTTGTCTCTTTTCTTTCCTTATAGATTTAAAGCAATCTTCCTAACAGAGAATGCTGGCTGAGGATAATGGGAACTGAAGTTCATCACATCTAAAAATCACACAATTGGGGAGAATTGTATTTTGTAAGTACATCATGATTTATTTGTTTACTATATTTATATACTCCCAAATCAGATTGACTCACAACAGGTTACAAGCAGATAAAACCAAGTACAATCAAATTCCAAAGATAAAACAATCAAATAAATTCAGATGGTTTTACATATCTCATTCCCTCTAATTATAAGTATAATTAACATATACAGATTGTGAAGGGTTTCCCATAGTCCAAGACATTAATTGAAAAGCAAATAAATCTCCCTTCCACTTCGAAGTCTACCCTACATAACCCACCCACCTCCCACTTGTCAGAAATCCTAGAGTTTTAGTACAACTTACTTTGGCTACTTATCAAAAACACAGAGTTAAATAATTTAGATCTTGACTGATTAGCTGATTATGTGCCATGAGGACGTTTTTGGCTCCGAGGAACCATATAGACCGATTTTCTCCAAGATGATCTGTCCCCAGTCTGGTCCTTCAGGACTTACAACAGTGCACTCATCACCTGTCAGGCCTAGCCCAAGGAACTCCTGGAGACCGTGCAGGTTCAATCAGCAAGGTTTATTAGCTAGTGCTTGTTTACAGAATCTTCTCAGACTGCCGGCTAGTTCCCAGGAACAGGAATTCACTATCTCCTGGAATGTTAGGGGTGCGTCAGCTTTCGCCTCTTATCTCCAGTGCATTGCTCTGGAGACGAGATCACGTTCTTTACCCCCCTTCCAGTCCCATGCCATTCCATCACATCACCACTGTAACTGAGTCCCTGCACTTTGCTGCAGGTTGTCTTCTTCTTCTCTTTCCTTCCACCTTTGCCAGCATTAGAGCTTTCTCTAGAGAGCTAGATATTCAGATTGATTGATTATGTGCCACCATGTTGGTGGTGATTCTTAAGGCCACATAAATCTTCTCCATGATGATCTGTCCCAACTTGGCCCTTCAGGTCTTGCTGTAACTTAGCCCATCCACCTTGCTGTCAGTTGTCCTCTTCTTCTCTTTCCTTCCAGGGTCTTCACATGATGCTGGGTCTTCACATGATGTGTCCAAAGTAGGATAGTTTGAGCCTGCTCCTTTGTACCTCGAGTGAGAACTCTGGGTTGAAGAGGTTGAGTAGTTCAATTTTTTTTTAGTTTCTCTTTGAGTAGCAGTGCTGTAAATATGGTTGAGGTGATGACTCTCTAGTGGCCAAGAAGTACAGTCACAGGGTTCTCTAGCCAGGCCTTCAGTTTTCAAAACAACCCATGGTCTGCTGTAGGAACTAACATATGCCCATACAGGAACTGAGACATTTGCCTTGTGCTCCATGGAGGTTGGAGAAGTGGTGTAGGTGCAGCATAGCAGTCAGCTTCAGTGCATGTGGCTGGCCAACCAGTATGACCATTAGTGGTCCTCTGAAGTTAAGCCCAAATCGCTCTCATACTGACACCATCTGCTGGCATCATATGCCCACGGGAGATGCCCATGGCCCCTACTACTACTGTTATCTCCTCCCCCTGACCTTGAGAGAAAGTTGCATGTGCAAACTTCATGCACCACAATAGTTCTGCTTCCTGAAATGTATTCATTATCTCTTTAACTTATGACTTATGAGAGTTTGCCTCAGGGCCCAAACCTAGAGGTTTGCTTTATGTCCCTGTTCTAGAGACAGGATCTCCACACTCTGCAAATCAAAATTCTTATCTCATATTCATGCCAGCCATAAAGCAGATGCCTTGCGATAGATGAATGTCTATCAGCCAAACACCTGATTAGTCCCTTTCAGCCCCTTGTCTTCTGCTGACCTACTTTAACTTGCTTGTGGTAATGTATTATATACTTTAGTGGTATTGATGGCCTATCAACTGCAATGAATTAATAATATTGCTGCCTTTCCTCCCCACCCCTTGGCCACCTTGCCCTGCAAAGTGCTGAGTTAGTTAATTCAAACAGACCTGGGTATGATTTTCAAAAGAGATATAAAGTGAAGATCATATTTCTTTTAAAACAACATCAGAACCAATTTATCCCATCCAGTCTCTTGACGCTGGCACCAGCTACCTCTGTGGTTGTCTGTCCCAAGAGGCAATAATGCCCAGCCTTCATCTTAGTGAAATAGAATTTAAAGCTGGGTTAACTGTTCTGCTAAGGTAGGCAGAAAACTGAATAGGTAGAGTTGCCAGTAACTCTTGCTGGGTATAAGCCATGTACAGTATAGTATGTTCATCTTTGAGACTGTCCTTTAATTTTTTAGCCAGGCATTGCCCATAAGGAAGTACATAAAACATCTGGAAGAGGATATTCATGCTGGGAAAAGAGCACGTGGGTATGGCTTGACCTCTTATTTCACAGTGTCATGGATCCAACCAACCACTTTTAGCTTTTCTAACCTGCAGGACATCTGAAAATGGGTCTAACTTTTCTTTCTTTGTCATTGCTCTCTCTCTCTCTTTGTCTCTCTCTCTCTCTTTCCCATTCAGGTGGCCTAGTTCTCCAGTTACCTCATTCCACCATGCAAGAGCAGAGGACAATCCAACTACTCAAGTTCAATTTCTCCTGTTTTCTTCTCCATAACTATAGTCAAAGCAGCACCCGCACCTTTCCCTCCCCATTACAAGGTGCTTCCTGTATTAAGCAGGCCTCCTCCTCACCATGGTGAGATGCTAGAAATTGTGATGGAGCAATGCCATTCAACATATAAGAGGATTCGCCAAGCTTATTCAGCACGGAGCTAATCGTGCAACCTTGCTAGAAAGGTAGGAAAGGGGGTAAGTGTAGTCATGAGCTTCTCAACACTCTTCTGCACTGATCATCACAGAATTAGAAGATTCACAATCAACAATTAGACAAATTTGTTGTTAGAATCTAATATGGTATTGGATCCAATCTTGTGGCGCCATGATACTTCCCATGGACTGAGAAACTGATGGAAGATTTTTCCATAAAATCTGGGAATATTGGGAACTCAGCCTGTAGTTGCTGGTTGGGGTGGAGGTATCAGGGGAGGGGAAATATGTTTGGCAAGAGCAATACAAACTTTATTAGAAGGGCTTCAGTATAATCGAACAGGAGGAGGGAGACAGACATATGGATCAAGATCAAGAAGTATTGGACATTAGAAACATGGCTGCAAACAAGAATAGGGAAGATAAGGGACAGGAAAGGACACTGGAAATCCCAAACATATGGCAGTAGAGGGACTAGTAAAGACTGTCAGTCCAAGTTTCCAGAAAGCCTAATATGGGAAAACAAATATGGCCTGATAGATGTCATGAACATCTGGTGGATGAAACTCATGACTGGAATGTTGAACTTAGATACCCAAGCAATCTTGTATATAAAGAAGCCATGTGTCTGTGAACACCTGTCCCTCAATATGAAAACCTTGTTGAAAGGAGTAGGGAAGGGAAGGGGGAGGAGGAGGAGGAAGAGGAAGAGGAAGAGGAAGAGGAAGAGGAAGAGGAAGAGGAAGAGGAAGAGGAAGAGGAAGAGGAAGAGGAGATGTTTTGCTTATGTTAATTTTTTACTTATGACTGTCAGGTTTTTAGACTGTACAGTGGATATTTTAACTGTATTATTTATTCTATGTGAGCCACTGTGAGTCTTTTTTGAATTGTGGTGGAATAGAAATATGTTTAATAGATAAGCAAACTGCTTGATGCCTCCTTTGCATCCATCTCCTCTCATAAGAAGTGGAGAACCTTTCCTAACATGGCTGAGCAAAAGGTGAAATGAAGCTCAGGGCTGAGCTTGAGATATAGTTAGAATTCCCCTCACCAGCTTAAATGAATTCACTTTTCCATGGCCAGACAAATTAAACTCTAGAATGCTGAAGAAGTTGGTAGACATTATTTCAGAACCGTGGTCTATCATTTTTGAAAACTCCTGGAGAACTGGCAAGGCACCAGAGAAGTGGTAAAATAACAGAAGTTAGAAAAGTAAACATACTTCCCATAGTCAAAAAGGGGGAAAGCAGGACCCAGGAAACTACAGACTAGATAGCTTAATATCTCTACTTGTCAAAGTAGTAAAACAGCTGGATTGCCTGAAGATGATCTGTCCTAGAACAAGAGGCTGTTCTTGTTCAACTACTCAGAATCCTTAAGTGATTCATCACAATGGAAATCCTGTCCCACTTCATGTTCTTCTGTGGGAACACATCATGAACACTGAGAAAATCATTTCCATGTCCACACTCACTGTGGCTTCCTTGCGTATGCTTTCATCCCACATATGAAGCCTAAATATTAGACTACCTCCTAACCACTTTGGAGTGCTGCTGTTGACCCACTTTTCCAGAGCATTCCAAAGATGGTAGCAAAGCTTGGCTTGATGCCTTCTACAGATACACAAAACTATCCGTGGAAACCACCCACTTTGTGGCATTTGCTTAATTATATTCCCCATTTGTCAAAAGGGTGGTGTACGGTAGTTAAAAGACTCCTTCGGTATTCTGTGGAAATGTTTAATAATCAAGCTTGAAGTTTCCACACAGTGAAGATTGGGGAGGGGGGTGTCCCCATCTCTTTCAAAAGCTGCCATCGGAAGTTGCCTTCCTATGGTCGTACAAGAAGCATTTCCTTGTTTTGCTGTTTCATTATTTAATAGCGTTGACTCAAATGCAGATGAGAATAACAATGTAATATGGTCAAAAGAACCGACTTTTACTGGGAAGTTTCTGGATTAAATATGATATCAGATACTTCCAGATGATCAAGCAGCCTCAGGCATGTTTCTAGTTCTCAGGTTCTCCAATGGTAGCTGAACAAGAACAATGCTGGCTTACCTTACAACATATCTCTGTGAAGATTACTGAGGTAATATCTAGATAGCACCTTGAGCATTTGTAAAGTTATCGATGGATAGATAAACAAAGAGATATTTGCAAAGAAAGAAATCTTGGAATAAGCTAGCTGTAATTAAACTGAATACCAGTGATACGATGCCTCCTTTGAAATCCAAACACCTTTTTTTTCAATCTTCAGAAGCTTCTGGAATAAAATTCTACGTTTCTACTCGAATGGAATGAACAATCGCACTCCCTCTCAGAATGTAGTTGTTTTTTTCCCCATGTAATCTCTCACATTTCTTTTATTTTTATCCTGGGCTTTATTTGTTTACTAGTTTGTTTGGAAAACGTACAGGCTGCCCAATTCTTTAGTGGCTGCGGACAGCTGTTTTGTTTTGTCTTGTTATAACCTTGCCTAGCAGGAACATTTTGCCTCAACCGTCGCTTGAAAAATATTGCTACTGTCTAAATTAGAGAGCAATTTCTGATAAGGTTGTTTTATCTTGCTTTGTTTATTTCATTTCAAGATCTTGCACCAGGACTCTCATAGTTAGTCTCCTGAGTGCTGGGAGACTGAACTTTTGATTATTTTAAAAGCAGGACTGGTTTCTTTGCTCATCCACTTTCCCTTGCAAATTTTATGTATTTTAGGGTTTTTCTGCCTTTCTCTCCTCCCTGTGTAGCTTGGACTTTTTTCAGTCTCATTCTAGTTCAGACAGGAAGGTCCACAAGGTATGGTCAAAAATGTCAAGATGGTGGCCCCAACAGTGCGATCAAAGCTCTGCTTGTTTATTTTTTATGTAAATTACACATTTTTAAAAGGCAGAGCTCCAATCATACCATCATAGCCATCATCTTGACTTTTTTGACCACATCCTACAGACACCCCTGGCGCCCAACTTTTATTCTTTTGCTGGTCCTCCCTTTTTCTCTTTCCACCTGAACAGTTGAACCCTTACTTCCAGCCTCACTATCGTGACGGTCTTCAGTCCTTTCACATACTCTCCAGCACTTCGGTGCTTTTTGGGTAGATCCACTGAGTTGGCTACCACAGATTTTGGGCTGGCTAAACAAGATGGGACAATTTTGCATGGTATGAGTGAACCTGCACAATGCCTTCTCATTCAGGAAAGATCTCAGGTGCGCAAAGGGTCTCCTGGCTACAGCTTCCACCAAGCAAGAACTATAAGGCCAGAAGAACCAGATTGTCCAGATTCTGAAACAGTTCCATGCAGAGGAGTACAATACCATCCAGAGGTGAGGATGAAACATCTCTTGATTCAGAAGACCTTCAAATCCACAGCCACACTGTCTTGTTGTAATGGGAAGTAGGAATAACCTTGAGGAGCAGGAGGAAGAGCTGCAGCCCAGATAACAGTTTGATAAGAGAGATCTCAGTCCAAAGGAGGGATGGGAGTGGAGAAAGCCGCTCAGACAAGTCCCTCCCTAGTTCTCACAAAGATAAAGGGAGGGAGAAGGGAAGGATATCTAAACCTGCAAGATTCTGCTAGTATAATAAAAGCAGTGTTAGCATTCATAACTTTGGTTTTCTAGTCTGGACTATCTTGAGGGTCTGACACTTCTTGTGGTTCAGCCTGAGTCTGTTCCTCCCCTTTTAGACACCAACTGCCTCAAAGCACTGGACCTGGACCTTTGCTGAATTGTCTGCTAGGATCAGAGAAGTAAAGTCTGGTATCATCCACATATTAATGATCACTCAACCTATGCAGATGAATGTCTTCTTCCAGTGGTTTCATACTGATGTCAGATAGCAAGGGGAGGGGGGAAGTGTCCACTCCCTAACAGTCACCAACTGGAGATGGCCTCTCAAAAAGGGGAACCAACAGAGAACAATGCCCCTTGCTCCCAGTCTTCACAGTTGGCCCTGAAGGATACCATAATTGATGATACTGAAAGATCCTGCAAGACTAGGAGTGTCAAACACACCCAAAGATTATCTACCAGTGACCAATGAGACTTCAGTCCTACATGTAGGACTTCAGTCCTACATTCAGTTGGCCTGAATCCCAACTGATAGGCATCTAGATAAGGAAGACTGAAAAGGAAAGAAACAGAACTAAATGGTAAAGAGCATTAATTAATTAATGAAATCAGTGAAAGAAAAACAGATATGTTAGGAAGGGAAAGGATGCAGTGGAATGAAGGTAGTCTGATCTTGTGATGTGGAGTTGGTAGGTACATACAAGAAAGTGAAGATATAGGTTTAGTTCAGAAACTCTAAAATGTATGGCATATAGCATGAATTTGTGTTGTGCAGATTGTGATTAATGCATATGAAAGAAGAAATATATTAACTGCTTATGGTTACATGTTACAACCCACCGTATACCGATAATGCAAGAACCAAGGATGAAAAGAAAAATGGAGAAAAATAGCAAAATGTTCTGAATGAAATGTTCTGAATCGGGAAACAAAAGTTTTCTTTTAGGAGACATGAATGGGAAGAGTTGAAACAAGATAAGAGGAAACAGGAAAGGTGATTGGGCCATTCAGAGACTAAATAATGAATCAGAATGATGGTTGTTTAACGAGTATCTACTTAGAAAAATGTCTGTTCTGAATAAATGTCTCAAGCAAGTCTATTCATGTGGACACATGGCAAAGCAATGGAGTAAATCTAAAATGTGATCTATCTGACCATTATGATGAAAGACTAAGAGAATTACCAAAGGACACAAGAGGCTCTGAATATGGGACAAAACATTTGACATTTTCTGAGAAACTGGGGGAAAAGAACACAGAGAAAAAGGAAAGAAGTGAAAGAAAAAGGGTAAAAGTACATCAACTTCAAGAAGAGAAATTGTGAGGCCTGTTTGAAAAAGTATTAAAGGATAAGATTAATCTCCCTAATGAATTAATGCATCAGGTCATTAGAAGAAAATGAAGCTGCTTGGGACAAGTGAAAGGGTTTACGTCAGGTTGCCTTAGAAGTGTGTGGAGCTGCACTGATGGGGCATATGAAAAAGGGGGCTTGATGGAATGATGAAGTGGAAGATTGTGTGGATGAAAAAAATACATATAGGAGAATGATTGATGCAAAAAAATGAAGGTAAGAGAAATAACGACTATTAACAGCCGTTCATTTAATGACAGTTCGAAATTACAAGGGCTCAGAAAAAGTGCTTTACAACCTGTACTTGCACTTACGACTGTCACAAACCATCGCACCCCCCCACAGTCACATGATCATGATTTGTGACCTTTTTTACAATGGCTGTAAAGCGAATCACTATGCTCATTAAGTGAATCACGTGGTCATTAAGTGAAACACGTAGTTGTTAAGTGAATTTGACAAAAAAGTCCATTGGGGAAGCTGGAATCACTTAAAGTCCATCAGAAGAACGATTGGAAAAATGGGTCCGCTCATGTGGTGACTCGCTTAATGACCACCCCACTTAACTACCAATTTTGCAGTCCCTATTGTGGTTATTAAGCGATGACCTGTATATAGAGATAAAACAATAGTTATAAAGGGTATAGTCGAAGAGAACAAGGCATGGTCAAGATTAAAGAGACAGAGAAACTAGAGAGCGAATTTGAGGAAATAAAAAATTGTTTTGCAAATGAGTGAAAAAGGCTAAAAAGGAGTCTGCAGAGAAAGTGAATGGAATTATAATTAAAATGATGAAATTAATTGGAATGAAACTGAAGTGAGGGAATGCTGAAACAAGTATTTTAAAGATTTGTGTGGGAATGATACAGTACTAATACCTTAAAGATTGGAATTGAAATGAATTCTGTAAAAGTTGAAAAAATATATGAAAATGAAGTCATAAATGCTGTGAGAATGTTGAAAGATGGTAAGGCTATAGATGTAGTTGGTGTAACAAGAGACATTTTCAAATATGGATGTGATTTGCTTATGGAGTAATTGTGCAACTTGTTTGCTGTACATGTGCAGACCACACCCATGCCTGATGACTGGAAGAATGCTGCTGTTGTTGTCTTATATCAGGGCTTCTGAAACTATATGATACCATGACCTCCCAAAATGACAAATGAACCTGTGTGACTCCAACACACACATACACACATACACACACACACACAACCCCTACAGTTTTCCTTGGGACTAGACCTTGCTAAGAAACACCATCTGCTCTCAATAGATCTTCAATAGATCATCAATACATCAAGCAAAAAGTGATAGATCTTTGCAACATCATAAAGCAACATATTTTCATTAGAAAGAAACAAGAAAACCACCAAATTTAGATTCATACTCCTCAATGGGAAGGATGAGTCTACCTAGCCCCACAAAATCCTTGAAATCCAGATGCAACAACTCTCACTCCATACCCTCCCACTCACCCTAGAGTGGCATTTGCTTTCTGCAGCCACCACTGAAAATCTTGATGTCATCATCATCCCATCCAAGCAGAGCAGGGATGACCTCCAACAGCCATCCAACTCTGGGCTTGCATGCCATAGATTCCTGCAAGGCAATACCAGAACCTTACCAGATTGTACTCCTACTCTACCTGGACAAGAGCCTGTCCAGGCAGAGCAGGAGTGGGTCTGCCTTGTATGTTCCAGACCCCAAAAGGGCAGATAGGTGGTCTTCAGAAGGTCACTGAAAAAAAAAAGATGAATGTGGAAAGGCTTTCAAGATTTTGTTAATATACCCCACCACAATAAAGTAGCATTCCTGGATTCCCTTTGGGGTCTGTTTCTTGCCCTAGTCAACCTCAAATCTTGAAAGCCTAACCAGAACTTTCACTGCTCTGTTTCAAGGGCAAAAATGTCAAGGCACGGCCTGGCTATCTCACACAACCACTTCCCCTCTTCCTTCACCTTCTCAAGGTCAGAGCTAAAATCTTCCACAGAATCCAAATGATTTCTAGTTAATGTTTGATTGTATGATGTAACAAGGAGTATGGATGTGAAATTTAGTGTCTCAGAGATCGAAGTAAGTGTGTTTGGGAGGAAAATGGAGAACAATATGTGAACAATTGCAAGTTTTACCTTAATGGAGAAAAATTAGAGCAAATAGATGAAATTGTGTAGCTTGATACTAAGTTTATGAAAGCCAGAGAAATTTTAAGGCATGTAAATGTTAGCAGGAAAGGAATGGATAGAAAGTGGCCTGTTGCAAGGAATAAATGTTTGTCAAAGGAAGCAAAAGAAGAATGAATATTTGTTAAGGAGCAAATATTTTTATGCCCACATCATTATATGGGTGTGAGAGTTGGGTACTTCAGGAGAAACGAAACAGTAAGTTGAATGCAATGGGAATAGGGAATACTAAAGAAGTGTGTGTGGTGAAACAAGAAGAGATAGGATCAGGAGAGAATAGGTGCAGGATGAATGTGGACTGAATACAAAATGCAAGAGACCAGGATGAAAGAAGCATGTGGAGACTGTCTGGTCATCTATAAAGAATGGACGAGGATGGAATGGTAAAGCAAACACCTGAAGGAAGATTGAGAAGAAGAGAAAGACAGCAAAAGGTGTAGTTGGATGGAGCTCATGAGATTCTGACAAATCATTAAGAAGTTTAAAGAACAAAATGTAGTATATAAAGTGGCATATGGATACGATGGAAGCAAGGACAGTTTGCATAGATAAAAAAGGTCTGTAGAGGTGTAATGAATGAGGTTGACATAAATTAGACTTAGTTAGATTTCCTTCTCTCTTATCTCCTGCCTTCAGTTGCTTTTGCCTACTACTTTTCACTCCTTTTCTGTGCTTAGAATGAAGAGTCATTTCAGCTCATTTTGGTGTGCAAGTCAGCGAAAGAACATCCCCTGGAATTCTCTAGTTCAACTATGACATGGTTTCAAAGAAAACTTTTTATAAGGGGAAAGGAAGAAGTCGGCAATGATTTGAGGAAATTAGTTTTGGGAAGCCCAATTCCATGAAAGCAGTTATGTTCCACGCTCCAAATTTGAGACAGGGGAGCTGGTTTTACCTGTTCTTTCACTCCCAAGATTTTACTAAAATCTGTTGAGCACTGTGTTCTTACAGGTAACAGTAAGGCCTAGTCAATGTTTTGGGCATACCTTAAAATATGTCTCAGAATCCCCTCCAACCTGCAAAGTTTCTGTGGAAGATAAGAGATCTTTTTTCTTCTTCCAGATGAGTCAACCTGAAAAAGACGCTCCAAAAAGAGAACGTGGTGTTTTACTGCTCAAAACCAGTGCCCACTTTTTACCTTGACGTTTCTCAAAAGTTTTCTTCTCCCTGAAAAAGAAGTATTCCACACCCACTACCCTGCTTTGCTTCTTGAAGACGTTCTTGAGAAGTTCTTTCAAGTTTTCATGGTTCTGCACTAGCGACAAGATTGCTTGTCTGATTAGCTTTTCATTCTTTCTAAACTAATTTCAGCGCTCCTAACTCAAAGCCAGGCATAAAGATGTGTTGGTCATGAGGAGCAGAAATGACTTTGGAGGAATGGGTTACGTCTCTTTGTGTATCTCATTTTTTTCATCAAAACTTTTTTTTTCTCATGTACCTCTTTTCACACCTGAACCCCATAGAGGGCGCCAGAATTCTATTACCTTGATACACATTGCCTGTTCATCAGTGAGAATGCATTCTATGTGCTATGTGTTACCTCCAATGTGTGAGGCCCAAGACTTGCTACTGAAACCAACAGAATGTTTCTTATCTACAAGATGCAAAGACTGGCTAACTATTAGCATCCATTCCTGCTAGCAGAGTGTGCTGGAATACAAACAAATTAGATTGTGGAACATAAGGGGTGTGTAAAGTTTGACCGATGCAGAAAAGGTTTAGCAAAGCAATAAATGACACAGGAGGAAAGTAATGAAAAAGATCACTTTTGAGGAATAAAAGACCCCAAAATTTGGAATGTCCAGTTCTTCCGTCCCCCAGCTGTTCATGTGGAGTGTTGACACTTCTGTTTCTGCCACACAATTTTTATTTTGATAGAAAAGATCAAATATTAGCCAAGGTTCAATGCAAGGCTGGAGAACCTGTGGGAATGCAGATATTGCTATGAGTGCCAGAAGCTGAAGCCAGCATAGGATGATGCAACTTGAAATTTGGCAATTTCTGGATGACCAAAAGTTGCCCAGCTATTGTTTAAAGGCCTAGTTAAAAAAGAGGGAATGGGAGGGTTTGGATCCTCAGTCCATTCTGATTTCACTCAATTCAGGAAACTGATTTATCACCTTGATTCAATGCACTGAACCTAGTTAATTTGGTTTTCTAAACTGATTAGGAAAACAACTTCTAAGTTTCTACAAAAACCCTTCTGAATTGCTGAATTGATCCAGAGATATCCAGTTTGATGATTTGATTCAACTTTCCAGTCAGGAAAACTGGTTTGTTTCAGAAATATAGCTGAATTAACTTCAGATGGAATCTCTAAACTGAAACTTCACACAGGTGAAAGGATTGAAGCAAAAACAAGAATGAAGCCCATTTCCTTTCCACAAACACTGAATTCATTTATCACATTAAGCCCTAAGCGTAGGTTAGCATAACATGCAGTGGCCCAATATAAACTATATGATGGCTTTACATGTTAGCCTGGTTCACTGAATTATGACACTTGTTGAGTTCCAACCATACTCTAAACCATAAAGTAAAAATAAAATATCCTTCAAATTTAACTTAATTCCTGATAACTATCGTGGACATCATCCAAGTCCATATGGTTTTCTTAGATTATATCTTCCTAGTCTAGCTGACAACCCAAGGATTTTCTGGTGGCCTTTCATCAAATAACAACTGAGGTCCAACCACACTTAACTAGTAGGATCAACCAGGGTCAGCTAGTTGCTGCTACTTCACTGAGCAAACCTCAAAGTTTTGAAACCATTTTAGCCTTGTCTAATGTGTCACCTGAACCTAAAAACAAGCGGAATGGACACTTAATCTTCCATCAACATTGCCAATGGGGCAGTCTTCTGGCAGAACTGAAGGCCACAGCTTCACCAAAAAGGGACAGGACAGAGAAAACCACAAGACAGAGAAATGCTATCCAAGGAGGTTGTCTACCTTTTCAACATCTGACAGAAGAAGATAGAAATACTCACTTTAAGAAAGTAACCAATAAAAACAGAAATGAGGTACAGTAGATTTGGTACCCTATAACAAATCTTATCCAGTTGCTGTCTAGAACACCTGCATATTTTGCACGGAAACTATGGAGAATTATTTCTATTAGGAAAAGAGTACCAGAGGGATGTCTTTGAACCATCCTACAGTGTCTCAACCTTGACAGAATTCTGGCTCCTCCAAAGCCTTTTTTTTTTTTTTTTTTGAAGTATGAAAGAAATTAGCAGAATATTCAGTTATAGATCACAGACCATCTTGTCTAACATAGCCTTCAAGTTAGTTAGAGATCATAACACAGCGATGGGTGTTGCATTTATTTATTTTATGTATTTTACTGAGGAGGCTATGTTGCTCCAGCAGCCAGCAATTCTGTTGCTACAGATAACTATCATGCATATTGATTTATAGTACTTTGGTTCCCATAGATATGGTGAACCTTGTTCTATGTATTTCTGCAAATATAGGAATCAGCATGTATGAAAATCCTGAACCCCATGCAAAGCAGAATATAAAGAGGTTTATTCTGAAAAATGGCCCAATATCTTGTCCGTAATCGCTACATTGCACTGGTGTTCTAGGCCAGATATGGCTCTGAAAGCTGCCAAAATGGGGTTCCAGGACTACAGACAGCAAATAACCACAGGGACCTACCCCTGCTTTAAGCTATGGCATTAGACATGTTATTTGAACGTGTGTTTTGCTCACCTGGGTATAGGATTAAATGTTTGTGCAAACCCATCCTAGAAGTCTGATTCCCTTACACAGCGTTTCTCAACCCTGGCAGCTTGGAGATGTGTGGACTTCAGCTCCCAGAATTCCCTAGCCAGCATGCTGGCTAGGGAATTCTGGGAGCTGAAGTCCACACATCTTCAAGCTGTCAAGGTTGAGAAACATTGTCTTAACACAACCTTCTTTTTTTTCTTTAAGACTTCAGACATTCAGGGGCCAAAGCAACACTGCAGCCATGTAGGGAATGCAGAGTTACCCAGCAGCCTTCAAAATCTGCAAAACAGCAGACACAGCATGACCATTAACTCTACCTGTGTACAATGTGTTCAGGTATGGGTGAACATGTATAAAAAAACGGGTGGAGCTTCAGTTGTGATGCCACCCCAGACATCTTGCATCTTTTGTCAACCCCTGGGCGCCCCTGCAGTTACTTGATGAAGTTGTCATTCGATAGACAGGTTGGCCGTCTGATAAATATACCAGTTAGCACCAAAAACATTGCAACATTTTCAGCTGCTAGAATGTGTCACCTGTAGGGAGGTACTGTTCCTTCTTTTAGCAGCTGCCAAGAAGCAGCATGTCAGCTTTTCATGGAAGGAAGTTCACCAACAGACTTGGAGATGTGAGAAGCTCAGGTAGAGCCTTCTTCTCATCTTGGCTTCTCAGCAGTATGAAGTTGAGACTTAGAAGAATTCAAGAAAATCTTTGTTCTGGAGATGGGCTCCATCACACCAACTCAAAAGAAGGGGGAAAAAAGTGCTCCCACATGACTTCTGTGGGGTTCATTGGGGTGCAGGATGGCCTCTGGATCACCCATTTTTTTCCATTGCCCTTTCCACAAGCATTGAGCTGAAAGCTCTCAGCAGCCAACTTTAACCATGAATT
This sequence comes from Python bivittatus, assembly GCF_059951505.1. Classification (NCBI taxonomy): domain Eukaryota; kingdom Metazoa; phylum Chordata; class Lepidosauria; order Squamata; family Pythonidae; genus Python; species Python bivittatus. Next base: position 57,813,790 of record NW_028277058.1, read on the forward strand.
GGGGTGAGAAAGTGATCTCCCAAATCACTGCATGGAACTTCGAAAGACATGTAAGCTATTTGTTTGCGTGCTCATTTAATCTATTTCTAATCCACCTCTAATTCTCTTGGCACTTTGAAATCTGTTTAAAAATGCATCTCTTTCACCAGCCATTTAATTGCAAATTATTTTAGTATTAACTTTAATATTAATTTTAATTTATTATTGTTATTACTGCCTCGAGGACTCGCCAGAGGAGAAAGGCAGGTCATGCACTGAATAAATAAATAGTAAATAATAATATAACGGAAGTACCCTTGTCAGCTTGAACCTGTTCTCTTTAGCACACAATTACCTCAGTATGGTTTCGCAACCAATGCTGTACTGTGAGTGCTACAAGGCCAGTGGCATTTAACCCAATGTTTTATCAAAGTTCTTTGTCCATTGCTATGATTTTAGGTCAATTCAAATGTAGTCTGCAATGGGCCAGATCAGTTTCAGTTTGCTTTATCCAGGTTTTCCCTGGTGCCCTGCACTGGACTTTCCATCCATGGGGTTCTGTCTCCAGAAGAGCTTGTATGGGAAGTAAACGGGTTCCATTCTGCATGGGGCGGGGGTTGGGGGGGAAGAATGATCTAAAAACGGAGTTGCCAAAATGATGGGTCAACTCTATATATCCGTCACAACTGAATCAACATAACCTGATTAGAACCCCTAGAGATAAAGTGATGTATTAGGCACGTTGCAGAACACAGTACAGTGGAACCTCGGTTCCTGAACTTAATTGGTTCCGTGACTCTGGTTGCGACCCGAATTGGTCGCGACCCGAAGCAAATTTTCCCATAAGGTTCAATGTAATTACCGTTAATCCGTTCTGGCGTGGAGGACAGGGAGGCGGCTATTGCTTGGAGGGAGAGTCCCCCTCCCTACGACCACGTGTCAGGGGTGGAAAATGGCCGCGGATCACGTGTCAGGGGCAGAAAAATGGCCGCGGATCACGTGTCAGGGGCGGAAAAATGCCGCGGATCATGTGTCAGGGGCGGAAAAATGGCTGCGGACCACGTGTCAGGGGCGGAAAAATGGCCACGGATCACATGTCAGGGGCGGGAAAATGGCCGTGGACCACGTGTCAGGGGCGGAAAAATGGCCGCGGACCACGTGTCAGGGACAGAAAATGGCCGCGGATCACGTGTTAGGGGCGGGAAAATGGCCGTGGATCACGTGTCAGGGGCGGGAAAATGGCCGCGGATCATGTGTCAGGGGTGGAAAATGGCCACGGATCACGTGTCAGGGGTGGAAAAATGACCGCGGATCACGTGTTAGGGGTGGGAAAATGGCCGTGGATCACGTGTCAGGGGCAGGAAAATGGCTGCGGACCATGTGTCAGGGGCGGAAAAATGGCCGCAGACCACGTGTCAGGGGTGGAAAATGGCTGTGGATCACATGTCAGGGGTGGGAAAATGGCCGCGGATCACATGTCGGGGCGGAAAATGGCCACGGACCGTGTCACGGGAGGGAAAATGGCCGTGGATCCTGTTCGTAACGCAAGGCGGAGTTCGCGAACCGAAGCAAAATTTTGCGGCCGGAGCTGGTCATCACCCGAAAAGTTCGTGAACAGAAGCATTCGTAACCCGAGGTTCCACTGTATCTATTAAATCAGCTGAATTTGCAGCCGGCCCTACCGTTAGACAAAAAGAGACAGAAATTGATCGGTGGGTTTTGGGAAGGAGGAGAAAGGTGGAAACCTAATAGGATTTTCACGCTCTGATGCCAAAATAGTTTGGCCAGGCTTTTGCTGGGAATGAACATTTCTTTTCCTGCTCCAGATAGGGAAATGTCTCAGACTACTCCTGAGCAATTTAGGGTCACTATTTGTGGAGGCCTGATGGAAAACCATCAGAGGACATTGTTCCATTAATTGTGTTTGGGTGTCTCCAATTCCAAAAAGACAGGTGTCAGAGAAGGAATTCTGCACACCAAGCTTTTTCAGTAGCATGTGTAATGTAAACCTATCCTCTCCTAGAATCATGAACATCAATTAATTATGATAAGAAAACATAATTCTATTTACAGCCCTAGTCAAAACCAGTTGCCAAGAACATTTCTGACTTCCGTAACTGCTCCTGATGTTGGAGAAGGAAGGAAATGGGGGAAGAAAGAAATGATTTAGTTAGCTGTTGGACTTTTTGTGTTGTTCTTAACAAGTTGAAGCTGGAAGAAAGCCTAAAACTGCACTGTTAAATGTATGGTGTTTACCATCTTGGAATTGCTTGAAAGAAAGTTCTGACTATTTTTTTTTTCAAGATAAAACAATTCCTCAGAAAATAGTATTTATTACTGTTATATACAAAGACACTGGGACTATCTATTCATTTACCCATCAATGGGGCATTAATATTGTTAGGGTACTTCCACCCATCAAACTAAAAAATAAAATCTGGCATGCACCAAGTTCAGAATACCCATCTCCTGAAAATAATTCCAGACCCTCCAGAAAGCTGAAATTGAAATATCAAGGTGCACTGTTTATTAGAAAAGATCAAGGTCTGCAAAATAGTGAGGATGGACAAACTGTCCAATCTGCATTCTTCTTTTCTTTTCTTTTCTTTTCTTTTCTTTTCTTTTCTTTTCTCCCTTATCATGTATGAATTTTGCACAATTAGGAACACACGCAGCTGTGTTCACTCAATACACATAACCAAAACTAGCAAGTGTGGTTAATTTAACCTACATTAACAGATGTCATTAGGTAGGTGGGTGAGTGCAATTGTGTGTGTATTACTTAATAAGTTGCATGAACTCAGCCCCTTTTGTTAGTTTATGGACCAATATTTTGTGCAAATCCAGACCTATTTCTCCAGTTTGTTGTGGCAGATAGAAAATATTTTAAAAAACACATGAGTCCTTGTGCTCTGTGGAGGAGATAGGAAGGCAGAGGGCATGGAAAGCATTGTGGATCATTCTCAAGAAGTCGAGGAAGGACAGAGAAGATCAAAATAGGGTGTTGAGTGTTAGTACTATGACACTCATGTTGCAAAGCATACAGGGAACAGAATCTTGGAGGAGCAGCTTGTAAACTTTCTAGGACTTTCATCAGGTGGACCTATCTGGTACAGATTGATGAAAAGTCTTTACTATGATGCATACAGAGTGGGAAAGCTAACCAGAAGAGCAGTCTTGAAACAAGGCCTTTCAGTGGACAACTTCCTGCAATTTGTGTCTTTGGTTGGCATGTCAACAAGTCCAGTTTCCATAGAATAAGGTTTCTCTCTGCACTACAAAGCCATCTTAAGCTATTTGAAGGACTACCATGTACAACAAATTTAAGTATGGCCTAAACTGAAGTCTAGGAAAGGAGAGTATTGACTAAACATTAGAAACTTTTTGCATTTCCCTGGGTTATTCAGTACAGTAGTAGAACAGTTTCATTTGAAACTGATGAACAGTTCTTCATTAGAGACTTTTTAATGCAGAGGTTGGATGGTTATTTATGAGGGATGCTAGCACAGCCCTCCTATCACTAAAGAGCTGAGGACTTCAGAGGTATCTCCCAACTCGATACTTCTCCAAGATTTGACCACTGAGTTCTGTCCACTGGGCTCTATCAGTTGGTCACACAATCTGCCAGTGGAGAGTTTAACCTTGCAGCTTAATAGAAAGGCTCAAGGCTGATGAAACTCTTCTTTCTTAATTGACCTCACAATTTAAGCCATTTATCTGATTGCTTTCTACAGTTCTGTTTCATCTCATTTGACTAATCTAATACTGATGTCCATTCAACCCATACCTGCGTCTGCTGATTCTTCTAGCCCTGTCCTGTTTGCCTCATTCAGGAACTGTCCTCCAGCCTCTGCATAACTATGCTTTCTTTCTCCAGATCACAAACCTATGATCCCCACATCAAGTCCAGATTCAACATCAGTGAGCTGAGCTTTGTGTATGTCCAGAGAACAAGGAAGAAAAGAAAAATACTGTATTATATGATTGCCTCTCAGATAGGTGCTCTTCAAAGGTGTCAAACTGTATGGAGGGGTTGTACAAGGACTGGCCTCACTCCCCCAAATATTTCCCTGCCCATTCAGTCCCCTCTACTAAGTAAGGATGTCTAAATATTACTGTGTATAGATCCAGTTGGTTCATTTGAAAAAGAATATAATAAAGCTGGTAAAAATGCAGAAGAGGGCAACCAAAATGATCAGAGGGCTTTAAAAAGAAAAGGCTAGAAGGTTTGGGGACACTTTAGCTTGAAGAAAAGGGGACTAAGGGGTGGGGGGCTATGACTGAGGTGTAGAAAATCTTGCATGTCATGAAGACAGTGTCATGAATCATACATGACAAGAAGACAGTGAACAGGGAGAAGTTTTCCTCCCTCTCTCCAAACACTGTGACCAGGAGTCATCCAATGAAGCTGATTCAAAATCTAATGAGATTTAGAACAGACAAAAGGAAGGACTTCTTCACACAGCACTTAATTAATCTGTAGAATTCGTTAGCACAAGTTATGACAACATGGCTTTAAAAGGAGATTAAATAAACTCATGGAGGACAGGACTATCAAGAGTGAAGACTTGATGGAGGACAGTATTATCAAAACTGAAAAACTCTTGATGACTTAATGTTATATCCAGAATGAGGAAAAATGCCTCCAAATAGAGTTGCAGAAGAACAAAGGCAGGAGCAGAATATGTCTCCATCTTCTGCTTGCAAACACCCCAAGGGCATCTGGTTTGCTACTGTGAGAAACAAAATGCTAGATTAAAATGGGCCTTAGCCAGAACCAGCATGGATGTTCTTGTATATAACATGTACAGTATATAACACCCAAGACTTAACAATTGTTGATATGAAAGACAAAAAAGTCTGGACATTGCAATACCTGGAGACAGCAGAAGAGAAGAGAAAGAACTGGAGAAAATCACAAAATACAAAGACCTGCAAATAGAAGTAGAACGACAATGGCAAAAGAAAGCAAAGATAGTACCAATAGTTATAGGAGCCTTAGGTGCAATCCCAAAACATCTGGAGCACCACTTGAAGACCATCAGCATTGATAAAATCACCAATCACCAGTCGATTGCAAAAGGCAGCTTTACTTGGAACAGCTCACATCCTGCAAGTATACCTTTAACATCAAACAAAAACATCTACCTATCCCAGGTCCTTGGGAAGGATTCAATAGGTGGATAAAAATCCAAAATCCAGTCTAAACAACTGGCTGACTGTGCAACCCACAACACTAATTTATATGCTGCCTGACTGCCAGCAACTCTGGGTGGAAAGTGTTCATATGTTTTGCAGGATTTTTAAGGGTTCCAAGAAGAGCACCTAGCAATAATTGGAATATTGACTCACTTGCCCTTCCTCAGACTGCCCACTTCCAGTATGCATTTACCATCACAAGGATTAGAAATTCTTTCTCCTTTTCTTCCAAGTATACCTAGGCTCTTGACTAAATAGCAGGGCATAGTTTTTAAAATGAATGAATAAATAAGCAAGACATGTAATGCTTTGTCCTTTTGATTTTGTACAGGTCCCCATAAATCCTTCATCATCCCAGAAATGGAATCCTTTAACCCAGTATTTCTCAATCTCAGCAACTTTAAGAGGTGTGGACTTCAACTCCCAGAATTCCCCAGCCAGCAGTCTTAAGGGAATTCTGGGGGCATGCTGGCTGGGGAATTCTGGGAGTTGAAGTCCACATCTCTTAAAGTTGCCAAGTTTGACAAACATTGTTTTAGAAGGATTAAATAGACAACACCGGTCTCAGTCGTGTGAACAAAACCAAGGTGGGCTTAGAATGGAGCAGGCATCAACATTCCAAGTCCTTGACCAATTTCTTCTCCCATAGGAATGCCCTGGGGGGATTTTTGTTACAATGTTTTTCTCTACAGTCCCCAGCCAGATCCAGCCCATTGTCACATATGATCTTTCTTTCATTCGCTTCTCCCCTAAACCAATTTTGCTCCTGTTCTGAAGTTTTCAGAGAGTTGTCTTGCAGATGATAGACAGCTTCCAAGCTCCTATGCTTCACTTCTTTTCAATATTTCATTAGATCCAAAAGAATAAGGACAGAAGGCACAAAAAGGTGTATCTGTTTTCTGAAGGACCCAAATAAGAGAAGAGTTCTGGGGAGAGGATTGGAGGGGTTGTGAAGAGTCTTGGTAGAGTGAGATGGTAGTTAAGGGGTAGCTGCCGAGAGACTGAATCCAAAGCAGCCAATTGGGGGGGAGGGGGGGGAGGCGGTGAATGTTGATTTGAACTCATGATTTCCCCAAGTTTATGATGGTTGGGAATATCAATCTGTCTCCTTGGGGAAGAAATTGGAAGTGGTTTGAGTTCATGGCCACCATGACAACCATGGGTTTTTCCTGCTCATCAGGGAACATGTATGAGACCACATGTTAGATATGGGTTTTGTCTCAAAGTATGTGAGATGTGATCAGAGAGTAGAGGACATCACATCAAGTCCCTTATCATGGTCAAATTGACCTCTGGTTTCCATGGAGATGACTGGTGCCACCAATCTCTTCAAGATGCCTGGACCCATACAATTAGTCCACCCAGATGTTGGATGGATTTGCTTGGTTTACAGAGGACACTTGGAGGTTTTGGTGAGCTGTTCTGTCAGGGTTCTAGTTATCACTGGAATAAGGAAGCTCTTGAAAGAATTGTCCCTGAGCGGCCTCTCACTGCACACCAATCCTGGGCAGATTCTTGATATACTCAGGAGCTCCAGGAGATGAAGTGGCAGAAGAGACACCTGGATGACACTGATGAACAAGAGTGAATATCACAGAACACAAATAAGAACCCGGGTTCAAATCTCCACCATAGTGGTAGCTACAGTGAAACATCAATACTTCTCCCTTAACACATCCATGGATTGGCCTCTAGCAACCCTGCTTAGAGTGAGCTGTTGGGAGGAAAAATGGGATAGAAAATCCATTACTGGGTCACATCATGCTCTTCATATTAGACAGTGAAGTAACTTGGCCCAGTCCTATTTGTTGACCAATACTTTGATTTGTGTATCAGTGTGCTAATTTATTTCTTATCCTGGTGACATTTATGCTACTCAATTATATTTTCGTTTACAAGAAGCGACACTACCACAAACCAGTTAATGATACCAGAAAACAATGCTATATATCTCCCTCACTTGCAAGCACTTCTTACTTCAATTAGAAAAGCTAGACTTCAAGACCATCATTCTGTCACCACAAAATAATGAATTATTCCAGTTTTTTTTTAATACAATCTAACAATACACATTTATTATTGATCGGGTGGGTCTTTGACGACATTCAGAGGGCATCCCACCGGAACAGTCGACAACTGAAACTCTGTTAGAAAAGTCTGTTTTCTAAGTGATTGAGTAGGATGAAGGAAATGATGTAACCAGTCAGCAAAGCAGGTAGCTAAATGTCAGGTATATGAATTTGAAAAAGGGTGTTCCAAGGGTCTAAGGTCCTTGCCATTTGGTTTCTTAATGTTCATATTTCTACAGCACCTTGCTTTTTCTCATAGAAAAATAGAAGATGACTAGCATATAGCGCACATCATTTCAATAACTAAAATAAAGCACAGTAGGTTTTTGAAAGCTAATTATTTGGCATTAATGCAACATTAGTATGAATGCAATCCAGTTCCACCCAAGATGATTAAAAAGTAAACCCATTTTTTTGGGCTGTACTCTTGAGAACAGTGACTCTCTCTCAGCCCAACCTATTTCACAGGGTTGTTGTTTGTTGTGTGGAAAAATGGGAGGAGGGAGTATGCTATGTTACTTCCTTGTGTTCCTGAATGAAAGGTGTGATGTAAACAAACTACATATATTCACAATCTAAGGGCCATTAAACTCCTTGGACTGTTGAATCCATTGCTTCAAAGTTAGTCGATTAAGCATAGGGAAGGCCTTATTGAGGGATGGTGGAGATGTCAATGTAGCCCACCCTTTCCATCTTAATCCTGATCTTGTGCTCTTTTCCTTCCAAGGTGGGCACAGATGTTCCCAGGAAGGGTACATCTGTTGAGCCAAACAGCAGTGTGGTCCTCTGTGGAGTCAAAACATTTGGAGTGAGTTGGTTCCTGTTCCCATGGAGGTTGTAATCAACCTCAAACAGTTACACCCTCACTGATAAAGTCACCCATCCCTGATTGGCAGTGATATCCAGGAGTGTAATAGTAAATGACACTAATAGTCATTTACTGTAGGTGTTGTAAGCTATGACATGCCTACACTATGCTTGTTCAACATGCTTTCCATTTGGGGGAGTTGCATAATATACACTGAACCACAGACTTACCAAACAGGCTGGGTTTGCACAACATGCGAAGCCACACACACACACACAAAATCCATGATCAAAGTTAATACTAACCAAGCTTAGCACATTCTGCAAATGTGGCATCTAACTTTTTAACTGATCTGTTTGACTGCATTGTGTAGACTCAGTCTAGTTCTTCCACAAAGCCAATGAACTGTCTAGCATGGCAAGAACAAGGGAGTGGCTTTGACAATGGCTGAAGAATGAGGGGAGAACTGGGGCCAAGGCACTGTTCACAACTTTCTATGACCACAGCTGAGGATGACATGATCTCGTTGCTGGCCTCCATTTGAATGGAGCTTTATCTCCATCTTGGAATCCTCCAGCTGTGAAGGAGTAGTGCTACAGTAGAGGATTCCTCCACAAGACAGGGGATTGGACTAGCTGGTCTTCAAACTCCCTTCCAAGCCTTACATTCTATAACTGACGAAGGTGCTGTATTTCCAGAGATTCCAGTAGCTAGAACATTAGTGGTTCACAAGGCTATGTGAATCAGGTCCTCATGTGAAGTCCCTATATAGTGGGTTTTTTGGGGGGGGGGTGTTTTTGTTTTGGTCTGTTCTTCTAAATAACAGAGATGGAAATTACAGAAGGGTATTATTTTACCTTTGGGTGTAAAATTGTCTAAAGCAATGGGGGGGGGGGGAGGGAGATGTAAGAAATCAGAGATGTAAGTGAGAAAGGTCTCTAAACAGCTCTCTGTTCTTTTTGATATACAGACAATTCTGCTTATGCGCAAGTGCTTTTCCTCCCAGCAGTAATTAATTCACTTTTCTCACTATGGCTCACTTTGATTATTAATGATAATGATTTGATTCATGAGCTATGCCAGATCAATATTGTATATTAACCCCCCCCCCAAAAAAAAACAACCACTATGTTTTCTTGTCCTAGACCTACTGGCTATACTCAGGTCAGGGTGATGCAAAAAGTTGACTCACCCAGTGTGGAAGTGACTTTTAATTCTGAACGATTCTTTGAATACAGTTTAGATCAGTGACAGAAATGTGTAATGTTGTGAAATAAGCCAGGCAAATGGAAGAGAGTTTCCTTCCTCCAAACACTGGGAAGCATGAAAAAGTGCTTCCCATTTTTGCCAGCTGATTTGCCCCTTTCAGAATCAGTACAGTCCGTGATGCAGGCAGTTTAGGGGACCCTCTCCTCATTCTTAGTTGGATCTGGATGATGTCATCATGAAAATAAATATATTTATTTTATTTAGAAGACTTATATGGCTACCCATATTATGCACCATAACCCTGGGTGGCTTACGAACAGGAAACCAGCAACAACAACACAGCAAAAAAACGATTAAACCATCACAAATACTCCTGGCACTCCCCCCAAAATACCCACCCACACATCAACAAAAAACTTTACTGGCCCCCAGCCTCACTCTACCCTACTCTTGCATGACGTATGGGCAGACGTGGATAAACAGATCACTCCAACATCATCATATTCAGCCCGTGATTCCTAATTGGCTGGGATCACATTCTGGCTGGATTCACACTGCCTGCTTAAATGCAACCCAAATTAACAATAGACAACTGCTGTGTGGTAATAACAACATGCTGGGCCCATGAAGTCCTGATTCACACACCATTAATTGCCCATTTTAGTCCAATCTTGTGTATTATATGAATCTCACCAGTACATTTCTACCAAAGCTGCAACAGGAGATACAGAAAATGTTGTCAACTTTGCGAAGATCAGACTGAGAATGACCACAAGCAATTTCAAACAAGGGTCAGTGTTTTATTAGGGTTAAAGGGGGTGGGGGAGACAAGGGCACGCAAAAGCCTTAGTTCCAACGTTATTATTTTGGTCCAATTCTCAATAAGTCAGCTAACCAAAACTACTCAGTTAATTTTTTCTACGCAAGATCTGTTTTCCAATCAAATGCAAGGCACATCTTCAAAGGGATCCTATAGAATGTGGTGTTCTACTCCCTTCCTGTTTTATAGCAGCAATCAAGAAAAAGATAACCAAGCTGGTAAACTGTTAATGTCACGCACCATTTTAACTCTTCACACAATGCTTCCAGAATCCAGTCGGGGAATTGCTGTGACAGTATGTTAAACCCGAGAATCAGTTCAAGCAAACGGATGGATGCTGACCTCATCAAGCCAGATTCCCTGCCTGAGTCTCAGAAATCCCCCCTCTACCTTACTCTATAATAAGGGTCTCGCAACTTTCTCTAGAGCAACCTGGGTTTCACCAACCCTAGTAAACCACAAGGAGCTTCCAGAGATCAGGAGCATCCTTGAGCAAGGGCAGCAAATGACATCACGTGCATATCATGACATCATCACTCAAAGGACACACATATGAGGCAATTCATGATGCCTGTGACATCATAAGGCTTCTATCAGGTGCCTATGATAGAAATATGTGGGATCTCAAAAGCTTGGTTGAAAAGCTGGGAGAGGAAAATGGGGAAAATAAATAAAAAAGACATACCTAAAGGTCATATACATACATAACCAGGTCAGGTAAACACATCCCTGCATGTTGACAAAAATACGCAAAGACTGATTAGTTTTAACATTGGTCACTTTCAGGCTGGCTCAGCATGTTGCGTGGACCCAGATGGTTTGGTGGCCATCTCTGTGCAAGCCCCCAACATTGGGTTAATTTAGTAACCAAGTTACTATTATAAGGTTCAAGTCCTTAATCGACCATGGTGTTCCCTGGGCCAGTTATTTCCAAACAAGTCCCACCGGGTGGTTATAGTGGTGGGAATAGAATTAGTTTTAGTCTCTCCATATACCCTACATTGACCTCCAAAGAGAATGCGCAGTGGCACGCAACAAATAAAGACGCACACTTCTGTTTGAGGACAAATCAAATGAGTATATTTTAAAGCACTCTCAAGAACCTTTTTCATGAGGCCAAGCTATAAAACAACTGGATAACAAGGAATATTAAACAAGTTTCAAATGGGGAAATATGACAGTAGATCCTCAAAACACACACATACGACACAAAGTCACAGAATGGCAAGCGGTGCTGCTTTTAATGTTTTGCACCACTGTACTAGGAAACAATGTGCGTCATCAAAATGAAGAAGCACAGTACAAAAAAAGAAAAAAATGGTTAGTTAGATTTTTAGATAAAATTGACAGCATATGTTCCTTGAAACTCACCCACATGTTAGACTTATACCGATATTCATATTTTATCTGCAATCTTGCTGGGTGAAAATATTTTCTTTGCTTGCAAGCTTAGAAGAATGATAACCATCTCTCTCTGCACCAGTGTTACAGAGGCCTCCGTGGGTTTAATCTTAGCTTGCCATCTGCACGCCAACTCTCATGGTCTTATGATCAATTTGTCTCATAAGCAAGGCCTTCAAGGGAAAGGAAATGTAAAACAAGGCAGATTGGAGCAAAACAGCCGTGCTGTCACCTATATGTTGACCAAGAAAGAGATGGGAGGCTCAAGGAGGGTAGGATAACCTACCTGCTAGAAAATCAGCAAATGCAATACTGGGGGTGGGGGCAGGCTATTGAGAAAGAATTTAGATGTAGTGACTCCCAAGATTGTCATGCTTTGACATAAATGTTTGGTATCACCATATTTGAAATCCTGTTCCGCTCAGTGCAAGACTGGGAAAGGTACAGAAAAAAAAACTCTAATTTTTATGGTGGGTGTTCTTATCTTCATTGATGGTTGGAAGTGGTACAGCTGCTGTTTTCTGTGAAGCCTCACTGGTTATTGCCAGTTTTCTATGTGAAATCAAACAAAGAAACCCCAAACATTGGGAGAAGGTGAAGTTTTTCTTTGGATGTAAGGGATCACGGTGGTCTAATTTTTTTAATTTTTTTTTTACAGCAAACCCAAAGGGTTTATTTTATTTAGCCAGAGGAACAAATGGAGTTCATGGAGTTCTTTTGCACAGGACTTTGAAGGCTCCATATCAGAATTCTGTCTAATTCTGAAGTTCAGGCAGTAAATGATCTTGGTGGTACTACCAAGTGGGGGCAATCAGTATACAAAGCTGAGGCACGCACAAAATTCTTCACTATTTGCATAAGTTAAAAAACAACAACACCTTAAGGGAAACATCAACCAAGTGAGAAGGAATTCTGCTATGGAATTCTGATTTTGGAAGGGAGAGAAGATGGAGCAACACTGCAATGTTAGGCTGTTATTCCCACTTACATAAGAAAGAAATGGGTCCCTGAGACACCAAAGAAGTGTCATGGAGAGAAAGGATTGGAATTTTTCAGCACACCAGTTCTCTCTTTCAAGAGTGGAGGCCTGACTATGTTGTGCAAACACAGTCTATTTAAGATAGTTTAGCTTCCAAACAGTGCCCATGAATTTAACGGTCTGACCTCCATTTGTACCATTATTTGAAGGTCATGGTGGTAGGGAGACTACATCAACTGCAACACAGTGAAGGGTGAGGTACCCTTATGAAGGAGCTGTTTTTCACACTTTCTGACACCGTGTCTGTCTTGTCATACAATTCCCTTATTGTGTTTTGCTAAATAGTTCCTTGGTCTTCTAGCAGCATGACCAATTGGTAAAGTGAGCAACTGTGGGGAGAGAAAAAGAGCAAGTCAAGCAGAGGATAGAGAAGGAATGAAACTTTCATCACTTTGCCTGGTTAGATCAATCATGGATGTAAAAGTAATTCTGCTGATGGATTTTTCCTGACACCTTTTGAGGTTCCAATAGAAGAGAGTATCTGTAGCTCATGGTGGAACTGTGGAGTCCTTGGTGCTCTCTGAGCTTGGTTGTTTGCTTGCAGACGTTTCATGACCCAACTAGGTAACATCATCAGTGTGACTCCCACCACATTTCGTTGTTATCTACTTGCTCAATTCAGAAAACAACCAGGTAATGAAACATCTGCAAGCAAATAACCAAGCTCAGAGAGCACCAAGAACTCTAAGTCCTTTGGAGGTTTCTCCACATCTCTTCAGAGTTTTTCCCTTGTGGAATGACCTCAACGTCTACCTGAAATGTTGATGTGAGTTGAAATTTGGTGGTCTTCCAAGGCCTGATCAGCAACAATCCTTGCCAAGAAACCTTCTTTTCTATCCCTTGTGTCCTCAAGCAACTGAGAGGCAATGGATTACTGAATTAACCCAGAAAATTAACCCATTTTCTGGGTTTGTATAATATATTGTGCCTTAAACTAAACAAACAGGCTGGTTTCTCACAATAGACTAAGTTATAAAATCATCGTCATATCACAATATTGAAAAAAAAAATGTTTGAGAGCAAAAAGGTTAAGATCCTGTGGAACTTCCAAATACAAACTGATAAACATTTACTGTAGTCCATAATAAGCCAGGAATGACTGTAGTTACAACGAAAGTGGTAAAACTACTTGACACTGCAGTAGCTGGTAACAAAAGGTCAGTGAGAAAGAACTAGAAAAAATAGAGAAATATTTCAATTTGAAACCTTCAAACTGAGAGTGAGCAAACATGGAAAAAGAAGCTCATAGTGGGGCAGTAGAAATGGTGCAGTAGTAAGAAAAGAACCTAGATTCAAGCATTGCTAAACATAAGCATATGGACCAACTACGGTTTGTACTAAAGGCCAATGCTTTCCAGAAGCTGAATAAGAAGCCTTGGAATATGAATCAAATGGGCACTGGAAAAACCTGAACAGCTGCAAATACATGATGGAGGCTCTCTCGATCTGCCAGTGGAAATACAAGAGGAGAGTCAAGATTTACAAGAAAATGATCTTCTAGGGCAAGAAAATGCAGACATTTGCAGAGAAAAGCAACCAGAGCTAAGTGGAAGGAAAACACCCTCAGTGATGTCACTGGATTACGTCTTCCAAGGAAGACTGGTGGGCAAAGACTTTTATAGATAATTATAGAGAAGGAAAAACAAGGTCTTGATTCCATCAAGACAAAGAAATAAATTTATTGAAAAAATCTTGAAAGAGGGGCTATTTACTGGAAAGTCATTAAAAAGTTATTGGAATTCACAACAAGCACAAGACTACCTTGTCTGCTTTAGGACATATACAAGGGACTTAACTGAGATTCTTCAGGACAGAATGTAAAGCCCTGGAAACAATTTTAACATCAAGACTTGGTGAACTGAGCCAACAAAAATGTACATTTCAGAACAAATCATCATCAGTTCTGCAGAAATATTGGCTCCAAACACCATCAGTGTAGGAAAATATGCAGGAAACGTGACAATAAATTTTGCACAAAAAGGTATGCACTTCATAAATGAAACAATTATCAAAAAATTAGCATCTGAACAAACTTATAAATATTTGGGAATCTTGGGGACATCAGACATTTTGCATGACCAAATAAAGAGAAAAACACGCTCAGAAAATTGGAAGCAATTAAGGAAAAGCCTGAAATCTAGTCTAAATCATAGAAATACAGTCGGAGCCATCAACTCATGGGCAGTACTAATAATTTGGAGATGGGTGGCATATAAATGTAATAAACAAACAAAATACTTTAGGAATAGTCCATTAGACTCAGGTGGACTTCAGTAATTTTGACTAGCAAACCAGAAAATTGGTAAGTAGGAATAAAGCCCTGGAAAGAGAAGAAGAGGATGACCAGCAGTATGGTGGATGGACTCAATTACAGTGATGATGGGTGCCCATTGGAAGACCTGAAGGGCCAGGTTGGGTACAGATCATCCTGGCTAAGGTCTATCCATGGAGTTGCTAAAAGTCAGCACTGACTTGATGGGACATCATCATCATCATCATCATGAATAATGCCCCATGATCTCATAGCGATGCCAATGGATTACATCTTCCAATGAAGCCTGGGAGGAAACCTAGTCTTAACCAAGGATTGCTACCTCAGCAGATGGCAGCACTCTCCCAACCTTGTGTGAGCTGGGAAGCCACACAGGTAAGAACTGGTTAAGACTTCGATGGGAGTCCACCAAGAAATACCAGGGCTGTAGGCTAAAACTGGGAAGTCCAAAAACATTCTGGAAGAAAACAATAGCTAGCCACATCCATCCTGTCACTATGTCCATGAAGTCACCAGATGTCAAGTTTGATTTTAAGATTTTATTTTTGATACAAGCAGGTAATCAATCAAGAAATACATTCTTCTGCAAATGGAAGTGTCCTAACTTTTTACGTAGGTTAGGGCAGTCTTTCTCAACCATGGCCACTTTAAGATGTGTGGACTTCAATTTCCAGAATTCTGGGAGCTGAAGTCCACACATCATAAAGTTGTCAAGGTTGAGAAACACTGGGTTAGGGCATGTTTTGTAATTGCTCCAGATGATGTAAATCTCTCCCTACAGAAAATCACCTTAGCACTCTCAAGCCATCTTTATCTGTATATTAGATGGCAAGTGAAAATTAGTCTGTTGCAGATAAGTTTGGGGGGTAGTTTAACTTTATGTTGGCTCCTAGATTTTGTGATTCACCCAATTATGGAGACATTATTATCTACCATATGTACATTTTAATGTGTGTGCTTTTAAATAAAAAAAAAAAAAAAGGAGAAGCACATCATGATATTTCTTTTAAAATTGGAGGAGAAAATCTTAAAGTTTAATGAAGTTGTGCACGTATTGGTTCAAAAAAGACTCTGACCGCAAAGCAAATTGAACAGATTTCTTTCCGCTCCTATTTGTAAATCTTCTTTATTTTTATTCCCCTCCTCTAGACATGAGGAATGTGGCTTGAAGGGGTCAGAATTATTTCCAGGAAAAAGAATTTGAGGTTCAAGGCAGGAGTAGAATTAGAAGTAGGGAGTAGGAAAAACATAATCAGAAAAGAAAAAGAGCATAGGAATAGAATTACTACAATTAAAAATGTTACTCAGATTGCTAATCATGCTTCTCTTCTTAATTTTAATGATGGAACAAGACCAACAACTGAAAAACATGATGGTTTATAACAGTTTTAGGTGGCCTGGAAGGAGCTAGCTGATTCTCTTTAGGGTATGATAGCTCTTGCTAGGATGTTGGAGTTGCGTTGAAGTATATTTGTTAGAGGCCTCAATGTTAGATGACCCTGATGCTTACCTTCTACATGTTGTATGTTCAAATTTCATCTGGGTTTTCTTTTCCCTAGCCATTTTATCCTGTTCTATTTTGGTTTTATGCTGAAGTCCAGGTTAATGGCATGCGATATTTAAACGTAGCAGTGGTGTGTAAACCCTTTAAACCAATTAGATAAATAGATGGAATAACACCACATTGTCTTTATTTTAAGACAAAGAAGACACTTTTGAAACTGGCTCTGGAGGTGTCTTCATAAGGGAGCCCCACATTTCGACTGGTAACTTTTAGTGGTGTTTAGACCTGGCTCTTGAAATGATTAATTGAAAGTCTACAAGTAGGTAAACGTCAGGCTATTAGCTTGTCTCCCTGACATAGAAGGACTGAAATTTAGTCCAATAGCTTCTTTCAGATCCAGTATTCAAGCGTTCCATTAGTCAGGCAAAGTAATGGGTTTAATGAATTTTGCTTTGTTAGTTTCACTGGAAGTGAAGACTGAATCCCATTCTGGGGAGGGAGATGTGAATGAGCATGTAGAAGCAAAAGATTTTAGAGTCTCTTTCTTAGTTAAATAATTATTCTTCCTTCCTCACCCCCACCCCACCCCGCAGCTTGAAGACCACATGGAACCATCTCAATAGGTTAAGAAAATGGGAAAAAATGCCGTATTAAAATAGCTGCTTGCTAGCTGTGTAATTATGATAAATATAGGTTATTAAATAGGTGTGCAAAAAAGGCCTACTTTTATATTACCTTCCTACTGTGCTTATGTGGTAATTTGCAATGTTGGGGGGGGGTAGAGGCAAAGTTCATGGAAAAATGATGTGCTCCAGTTTTAAAAAAAAAACCAGAAATGCAGCTAAGATTCTTAAATATCCTTGCCTTGTGTTGCTTTCCTCTTGGGGTCTGTTGTTCCTAGTTTATTGGGGTACGTCCATACCATAAAAACATTCTGCTAGATCATAACAATGGAATGAGTTTCCATCGTTATACTGCACATAATTAACCTGGTGAATTCCTTACCACAAGATGTGGTGATGGCCATTAACGTGGCTGGATTTAAAAGTGGATTGAATAAATTCATGGCGGATAAGGCTGTTAGTCTGGATTCTCGAGACTCTGAGTTATCTCTGGCATAGGGGAATAGTGTTCCAAATACAAATTGCAAGGGGGCAACAGTGAGAGATGGGAATGATCTCTCTGTCCTCCTTGTGAAGTTTTCTTCCACTGTACTAAAATATATACAGAATGTATGTGTCTGTGTGTTTTCTCCTGTTCCTGAAGGGGCTGAGAATTCCTTCTCATTTTTCCACCCATAGCTCACTTCCCAGTGTTATTATTTTCTATGACCAGTCTTCTTCCATCCCCAGAAGACCCCTGGTTGTTCACCCTTTCTGATGCCTCTCCATGGGATTTAACGGAAGCATCCAAACCCGGGGAGGCTACAGGTTAATGGTGAGAAGACCATACAACCGAAGAGAGGACATTCACAACATCTCATAACTGAACCAGGGCAAAAAACACCAGGCCATCAAATTCCACTGAAAAGTTGTCCTTCTTGAATATTTCAAGGAGTCCTTTTCATCTAACTGAGGAACTGGTAGGAAAACAAATGCAAGCTCGCTCCCCCCCCGGCATGGTATGACTTGTAACAGTTCAAGTAAGAAATAGCATTTGAGTTTGGTTTGGTTTTTTTTTACCTCCTACGCAATCATTTGAGCTCCCTTTTTTCCCAGAAGCAACGTGGATCAATTCAGGAAGCCCTGCAGTTCCATTCCAACCAACCAATTTGCAATCATCCCCTTATTGTCTATCTATCTACGCAGTTACAGCTATACACTCTACATCCTGTCTGGGCTAGTTTTTCCAAATCAGGATGGTTGGCAACATTCCCCTGTCTGTGACCTTCTCCTGCTATAATTACATAAGTCACCATGGGTGTAATTACCATATAAAGCGCCAGCATACTTTGACCAAGTGCATAATCATTAGGAAAAAAGATTGACAGGCCTTGCATTGTCAGTTGCTTGGTTCCCCCCGGTTCCCCCCCGATGCACACCTTCTGTTCTGGGACAGTAAGGCTCCAGGTAGAAAAGGCTGTGGCAGGTTCTTTTTGCAAAATGATTGAAGGGCAAACAGTTGCCTCTTTCAATCCCGGTCATTTACAGGTGAACCACCATGTTATTCACACTGCTCAACTGCATTCTCTACAGCTCTCACGACAATGGAAAGAGAAACAGATCTCTAAGTCAATACAGAGTTTATCCATGGTTGGGTTTACTGTCAGCTTGATATATGAACTGACTTTGGGAACTTTGGAGATTGCTAATGTGTGTCATTTTTTCCACCCTCTCTTTGAAGTGGAACACAAGATCCTTCTTTGCGACTAATGCACTCACCTCTCCTCTTTTTCTGAGCTAGGGATTCCAGATCTCCTGCGGTTCAGATCCTGCCTCTTCCCTATTTAAGAGACTAGGAAATGAAGGGCAGGACAGAGATGGAGATCTAGTGAAGGCAGGAAACATTGCTCAAGGGTACACAGAAGCAAAAGCTTGTAGGCCAAACTGAAGAGGGTCTGAGCATGGTTTTAGCCCCTCAATCTGAAAATGTCCTTTTTGTTCTGGAGACTTTGAGAAGGAAGCCAAAATCTTCGCACATCATGTCTGACCCAAGAGCTGTACTTTGAATTCTTCCAGGTAGAAGAACAGGATGGAATGAGGAAATTCACAAATTAAATCCTTGAGGGCGTCACTTGAGTTGGCTAGATGATTGCCATTTGCCACCTTCCATCCTTGCGAGAACAATGGCTCTCCTGACCATCAGCATCTCCCTCTCCTCAACAAGCTGCATTAATTGAAAAGTCACAGTGTCTTTTCCAACTACCCCGAATGAGATTGTAAATCACCTGATGGGGACTTTGAACAGCCCTGTAGCTCTTCCTTGTAAAATTAAGGTTTTGTTACATTAGGACAGAGGGAGAGAGGTTGATCAAACTCTTAGCATCACTATCACCACCATCAAAAAGAAGCTGTTAGGACAGAGTATGAAAATGAATGAAATGCCAGTCCCCAACTTCAGACTCACTAAGGGAAAGATATTGGGAAAAAAATGGTAGAAAGAAAGCCTGGGTGCCAATTATGAAGCTCTCTCTACTGACATTCCTTCTCTAACCAATGGATGGACAGTGAAAGATACCGTTTCACTGTTGTGTGTTACGACGTCTAATGAGAAGGCCACCCCTGATCCATTCTTTAAAATGACTGCTTTGCAAACAGTACAACATGACTAAACATCACTTTTAGCATCAGATTAAAATATAGTGGTCTATTGGGCTCAGATTTGCCCGGACATGATATAGTCTTTTGGGTACAGAAAGTTTTATGGTTTCTTTTTACCCTGCACACTTATTAATATATCCCACCAGTAATATACAGTGTGATTTCCTGCACCCTCTCTCCATTTCTTGAACTTATTATTTCAATTGAGTAATGGTTTTCTTTCTTTCTTCTTCTTCTTCTTTTTTTTTTTTAATTTCCTGCTGCTATCTCTTCCCTCATCATGGCTTTCACTCTTGTGATAAGCCTTGGCACTATTATATGTGTGTGTGTGTGTGTGTGTGTGTGTGTGTGTGCTTGTGCGTGCACACAGGAGAAATTGCCAATAAAGTCATACAGAATGAAAGCACTCTAATCAAGGGGGCTAGTTTTACAGAGCTAAACTGAATAGAGAAAAAGCCGTGTTGTCCAGGAAAATATATTAACTCTGAGCCAGTAAAAGTTATTCATGTGACAATGTCCCATTGAAGCCAAGAGGCTGTGTGTGGGTTTGTGTCTATTTGTGTGTACATGCATGTGTGGCAAAAGGTCAACACAATTCCATTTTGCCCTCTGTCATCTTCGCAGCCCAGGAGCACACAATGTTTTGGAAATCGAGGGTGCTTTTAACTGGTGTGATCAGTAAAAGTAAGTAGGAAGTAGAGGAGCTCAATTAAGTCCTCAGCTGCACAGGGGACAGGAGCAACAGGGGGACTATCAACCTTTGGTATGGAAAGAATAAGAATAGAGCCAGTTTGGTCTAGTGGTGAAGGCACCAGGCTAGAAACCAGGAAACAGTGAGTTCTAGTCCTGCCTTAGGCATTAAATTTCTCTCTCAGCCCAACTCACTTCACAGGGTTGCTGTTGTGGGGAAAATAGGAGGAAGGAGTATTAGGTATGTTCGCCGCCTCGAGTTATTTATAAAAACAAGAAAGGCAGATAAAAAATCTAAAAAAAAAAAAAAGTATTGAGTACATTCCTCCAGAAAGAGTAGAGAACCTACAGCCAAAAATGTCCAAGTGATCTTGGTTAACACCAGCCTAGTACCTGCTCCATGGAAGAGCCTCTGATCAAGTCATAATTCTTAGGCAAAAAGCATAATTTATTATTAATTGTTGGATCTATATCTTCCCATCAGTGCTCAAGGAGATCACTTTCATATTCTGTGTTCTAAATTGATGCTTACAGTAACAACCCTAGTGTGGTGAGCTTCCATGGTCTACAGTGGATAGGGATCTCTTCAGTCCAAACCACACTGCCTCTGACAATCACATTGTGGAGAAAAAGTAATGTCCCTGAGACCCAGATTCTAATTCATACAGTCATTAATGTAAATTTACAAATTAAAGCTATCTTTGAATTATGCCAAGACACAGACCTGCACGAATTATTATTGTTGAATGACTGACTGACTCTGCCATGAAGTTGGTGTTAACCCTTAGCAACCACATAGACAGATCTTCTCCAGGATGAACATATCATTATACTGAATTATGTTAAGCTAAATTGTTTAGCCTAACTTTAATCCCTGTGGTTCCTGGACAGCATACAAATCCGATTAAAATAATTGAAGGACCATACTAGGTGACAGCAACCAGCTAACTTGGGCTTATCTCAAGCCAGTGAAGTCGGGTTTACCCTAATACTTACAGTAGAAGGGAGACCAACAGGAAGCTAGACTGAGAAATGAAAGAAAGAAAAAAAATCTCAGAAGTCCCCTCTGTGTCAGCTAAGAAAACTCCACCAGCGTGGCCCTAAAGTCATTCAGAGTCTAACTCAACTTGAAGAAGACTTACCTCAATCTATAAGGCAACCAGGAGCCTAAAACCATATAATCATCATTAAAAGCAAAAATGAAACACAAGAGGCCCAAAATCATTGCAATCCTTTTTCCAGTCCCATACTCCTGGCAGGCGTGAAACTCTGTGTGTGTGCGTGTGCGTGTGTGTGTGTGTGTTTGTGCTTGAATTTCAGTATTGTTCTAGGAAAGAAAGCAAGACAACAAGGGCAACCAGCTGTAAAGCAACTGGAGGACCCAGCACAGTGAAAGAAATTGTCAACTGATTTACAAAAAATCTCACCTTGCTGGGCCCAGGTTATATCTTATGATTTTACTTAGATAACTTCCTAATTCCTGGATGGGATTCGAATTTCCAAAGAACACCCATCAAAGATGTGATTCCTTTTTGTCCGCTCTTTATACTGCATTACTCCTTGATGAATAAAAACATCGTCCAAATGATGATTGCTCTATGCTTTCATCAAGGCACGATGCAAATCAGAGCGACACAGTAATTACAGAAATTCCATCAAGTGTCAATAGTTCACAACTTAATAGTTCACCAACCCAGTAAACAGCTAGTTGTAAGTAGGACAAAACCAGGCTGTACAACCAGGCTCTGTTTACATAACACTTAACCAGTTACTGAAATTAATCCATTTCCTGGGTTTATCCAATGTACTGATCCGTAAACACACCAATTATGCTAACAGACACAACATCCCCAAAGTGAACCAAGGCTAGTAAATTGCTGTAAACTGCCTTGAGTGTTGATATAACACTCAATAATAAAGAAATGTTTTCAACAATACAATCAATGCTAAATAAATAAATACTCCCCCCCCCCCCCAAATATTAACCAAGCTCTGCATGTTATGGCAAAACTGCTTCTCATTCTTTCTAACCTGGTTAAGTGTGTTGTACAAGCCCAGCCTTTATAAAGCTGATATGATCTTTATGAAAGATCCTGACGTAAGTACGATGAGCATCTTTTCTTGGAAAATATAAAGGACAAACCTGAAAAAAGGACAAATCTGAAAGAGGTTCATAAGGATAAAATGTTTTAATTGTTTATAACGTTGCTTTACAAAGGAAAATTCAAGAGCAAAACCAAGAAAATCTTTACAAAAGCGCATCTTCTAATACAAATATCTAAAATCAAACAGTGTATGTGAATTTATTTTAAAAAGACAATTCAGTTTTCTTATTTTTCACCTGAATGTGAAAGACTGTGCCTTGAGGGATACCGTTTGTATGTTAAAAATTAAAGGACAAAAATAAAGGACAAAAGCAAGTTTTTGAAAAATAAATAAATCTAAAGGACAGCTTTCTGAAATAAAGGAATGTTCTTTATAATAAAGGACATGTGGTCACTGTAAATTGAAGTGGCTGCAAAGAAGATTTGATCGGCATAGTCTCAAAGAAGAAAGTGATGTCCATGGGGTGGGGGGGAGGGTTCAAGCAGGCAAGACGGCAGGTACAGCACTGCAATGCAAGCCTGCCCCTTTGTATGTGTATGCAATGTTGATTGCTTCCCAAGAAGAGCCTCAAGGAAAAGGAGAGACCAACCTGGACTCAGCCAAAGGCCAGAGACATAGTTGAAATGTTTGCTTTCCTCTTCCCTCCCCCGCCACTTTTCCTTTTGTGTTGTGCCTATTAGAATGTGAACCTGGGGGCAAGGACTCTCTTCACGCAGAAAAACTGTAGGCGTCTAATAATAATGATAGTGATCATAATAAGCAATCAGAAATAATAGGAACAGCAGGAGGGCAAAAAATTAAAATTAAATCTTTTAATCTCTCGGTGATCGAAACTTTGGCAGAGCAGCTGTGATGATGTCACAGGGTTTCTCCTCCCCCCTCCCTCTCCCGCTTCTCCTTCCTTCCTCTTTTATTTCCCTTATTAACTACACCATCCAAGGTCTTCCTTGTTTTCTGCACTTGTGCAAATTAATAATCAAGAAGGATGAAAGAGAATAAGTCTGTGATGATTTAATGACACCTATTGCTAATCCCCTGCACACTGTTGATAACAAGTTTCGGGGGGAAAGGTGGAAGCACGGGTTCAGAACACCCACCCGTGCTATCTGTGGCGAACATCGATTTCCATGCTTAATTAATGATCACCTTTGTCTCTCCAGAGCCATCCATCATGCAAGCCGTAGCTGAAAATCCCTGCTCCTGCCCAAGAATGCCATCTGTCTCCCTACGTGCCTCATTCCTCTGGTAGCATCTGCCAGTTTTACAGCTGTGCAAAATGAGGTCTCAGCGACAGCAGGCAATCAGGCTGACAACCTGTTCTCTTTTTGATCGCGACGGCTGGGCTCGCGTCCAGCCATGCTGAAATGCACGGTAGGTATCAAATTGAAAACCCATGGAAGAATTGCTTCCATGGCTCTGCACGGCTGACACTCTGTCTCCTTAGAGAAGGGCTTCTCGACCTCAGCAACTTCAAGAGGTGTGGACTTCAACTCCCAGAATTCTCCAGCCAGCATGGCTGGCTGGAGAATTCTGGGAGCTGAAGTCCACCCATCTTGAAGTTGTCGAAGCTGAGAATCACTGCCTTAGAGGATCCACTGGAGATTAAGCTAATATTCTTTTTTCAGCCAAGGAATGTTGCTCAAGCCGTGATCTCTCAAGCTGAATTGATACGACCACAAACCGGGACAATGCTGGTGATAGAAAATGGACCCCACCCTAGGGAAATTTGGGAGGGACAGGAGAGAGGGTTGGGGGGTCTATGAGTTCAAACTGGAGAGCTCTTGCAAGAGCACATTTGATCTATTACCCAAATCGGTGATACTCCGAAAGACTGTTCTCCCAGGTGGCTGTTTAAGCCTCTGATGGTTTTCCTTTGGTGAGTTATGTATGGGGTTTTTTTCCTAGACATTCATGATTTTTCTCCTCTATTTTAGTGTTTTTTTCACTTTTCAAAAGGTAAGGTACCTCTACGTTTAATAAAATAAAATAAAACTAAATTAAAATTAAATTAAATTAAATAATAAAAGTAAAAATGATTAAATTAAAACACAATAATTAAAATACGACCTAGGAAATAACATATGAAATATGAAAAAATAGACTGGATGTACAGACTTCTTGCGGTAAAACTAAATTGTTTGTTTGTTTCAATTTAGAGACCACCCGACTCCAAAAGACTCTGGGCAGCTAGCGATAGGGCCGTTCACAAAACTTTAAAAAATCTATCTCAACCACAAAATGAATGAAAAGGGATAACAAAAGCAGACATCTGCAGAATGCTTTCTTCCGCCTGAAAGGACTTATTTTTCCCTGTTCCCCGCTAATCTTATCAGAAGGGCAGAAATCAAGCACAAGGCAGTCCGAAAGGTGTCCAGGCCCTTGGCTTCTAATCAAAAACTTGGATTGATGTAAATGTACTTTTTCAAATTCTATTTTGGTGCAGGGGCATCCAAGGGGGAGGGGGAGTGTCAAAAAAGTCAAGATGGCGGCTCCACCAGCACAATGGAAGACCCGCACCTTTTTTACTTGCATCGTGTCTGCAACCCGGGTCAAAAGGGGACGGGGGTTCACCCACACAGTCACGGATGCCGTCTTGACTCTTTGACACCTCCCCGCAGACATCTCTATTTTAGTGTAACTATTTTTATTAAGTTTATAGCAAATGTGTTTAAACTGACTATTTTTTGTGCTGTTAGCTTCCCTGGGAAAGGCTCTGAGAAAGTTTGTCCCGCCATCTTGGAGTGCTCCTATCTTAGCCACTTCAAAGGTATCAAAACTTAAAATCTTGAGCTGGATTAAATACTTTACAGTGGGGACAGATATTTGCATCAGCTGGTCCACAGTCCGCTCAACCATGTTCAACTCACTATTATTTGGGGACTTTTCAAGGCCACAACAAAGCTGGAAGTAAAACCAGATTTGGATCCAACAGCAATTTTTGACCCCATGAAAGCTAGGATTGCAGGGTTGCTCAACTGGGGAATTCTGGGAGTTGAAGTCCACGCATCTTAAAGTTACTGAGGTTGAGAAACACTGGCCTAGAGTAATAAAATAAAACCTCCTTGTTCCTATAGGGCAAATGAAATTAAACTTGCAACCCCAGGTATATGCTCTTGACCATTATTAGGTAGGAATATTGATTGATAATTGATGATCTCCTATCAAGTCAGTGTCAACTCTTAGTGACCACATAGATAGATTTTCTCCAGGAGGATCTGTCCACAGCTTGGTCTTTCAGATCTTCCAACAGTGCATCCACCACCACTTAACTGAGTCCATCCATCTTGCTGCTGGTTGTCGTCTTCTCTCTCCTTCCATCTTTCCTAGCATTAGGGCCCTCGTATAACGTGTCCAAAGCAGATAAGGTGCTGGTCTAGAAATTGGGAGATTATAGATCACTTCTATTCTTCCATTAGGAAAGGAAGGCAGCTGGGTGACTTCGAGCCAGTCGTCCTCTCTCAGCCCAACCCACCTCACAGGGTTGTTGTTGTGGGGAAAATGGGAGGCAGAAGCATTATGTATGCTGCCTTGAGCTGTACAAAATAAAGATGGAATATATATTTAATAATCAATACATGCAACGTTTGTGTCTATATTTTGTTGAGATAAGAATGTAAGTGGACGTAATCAGATTCCACCGGTCCCTGGTTCCGAAGTAGCAGATCGTGGCCTTTTTCTGAATATTTGCACCTGGAAAGCAACTTCTTGTGTGCCTATCCAGGGTTATATCTAAGTCATGCAAAGCGATGAATATGGAAGAGTTGATTTTTAGTCCCAATTTGCCCTGCTGCTAAACTTAGCCTAGCTTTTGTGCCCTGGTTTTGTTATTTCTTTTTTTAAGAAATTGTTTCTTCAGAGGTTTGTGTGTAAAAAGAAGAATCAACCCCGTTCAGTTTTATTGACATTCTTGGTCTAAGCTAAAGGCCATTAAAATGTGGAGCAGTAGGAGTGAGAAATGACAGTCATTTTGAACAAAAATGCTTCTTTTTTTATTTCCTTCAGAGATAGGAGCTATTTATAACTGCTTAACTTGCTGCGGCTCAACGGGATTCTTATCGGGTGTTTTTTCCCCTAATTTTTGCATTATAGCCATTTTGTTCAAGAATTCTGCTGTCGTTGCGTTTCTGCCTAGTCAAGCCTTATACTAGTTAAGCTGGAAATGGCCCCCTTCCGTGAGCATTGTTAATATATATGTTTAAATGAACTTCAAACTAGAGATAAAGTCCAGGACAGAAAAAGGGAAGTTGGTACCTCTGGGTGGCTTCAATGGCATCCATTAATTAAAATATTAGTGGGAAGTCTGACGTGATGCAAAGCAAAACTTTTAACTTCACACCTGCTTTTTTAGAGGAGAAATGCCTCTCAATTACCCCTAGGTCCAAATTTAAGATGGGGGGACTTCAACTCCCAGAATTCCCCAGCCAGCATGGCTGGCTGGGGAATTCTGGGAGTTGTAGTCCCCCCATCTTAAACTCAGCAAGGTTGAGAACCACTGCCCTAGTGGGACTGACAGCTCCACATTTTAGAGTACAAAAACTGTGGATATTTGCAACCCATTGCTTGCTTTACATGTTGGTCTAACTGTTCAGAGAAACAGACAATGATAGGTTAAGAGGAAGAGGAAATCCAAAGGTAAGGGTAGGCAGAATCTCAAAGAGACCAAAGGGAATCTCCCCAAACTGGGGCAAAGTATCAAGTGGGGGTACCATTTAACTTCTCAATTTTTTTATTAATGGATGAAAAAGTGGACGGAATCCTTTCCAGATCTGTTCAAAGTTGAGTGAGGCAGCTAAAATCCCCGAAACTAAAATAAAATGCTCTTGATTATCTGCAAATGAAATTTAACAGAGAGAAGGGGAGGAGCACCTGGGGGGTTCAGAAAGATCAAGGTGGTGGCCGTGACTGTGTGACTGACACCACATCGTTTTTCCATCTGCTGTCACGGGCCCATAAAAAGGAGGTGGGGCTTTGATCATACAGTCGCAGCTCCTATTTTGACTTTTTGGAGGAAAAAAATACCCACATCCCTTCTGGACAGAGGCAGACTTTGCACCTTAGAAAACAAAAATCTCCCATGCAAGAACATGTGTGGCTCGGCAGTGCTCCTTGTGAGAAAGATTCTGGGCTGGTCGTTGCTCGAAAAGGGAATATAAATCAGCCGGCGGTGTGGTTACAAGCGAGGCAAATGCAGTTTTAGGTTTTATCAAGAGAAAATCCTATGAAGGGAGGGAGGCGATAGGAGCTTGTTCAGCCTTGAGAAGAGCAGGGATCTGAGAGGCTTATTCAGTTCCTGATACAGAAGGTTAAGACATCTATTTTCTCCGCATGCAGAATAGTGGACTTAAACTGCAAAAGCCATAGACGATTGAACGTTAGAAAGAACTTCCTAATAGTAAAAACAATTCAACAGCTCAAAAAATTAACCAGAGATGGGGTAGTGTCCCCTTTGCTGGGTGTGTTAAGCAGAGATTACAACTACAACTGGAAAATGGGTTAATGCAGTAACCAGGTTAAGTGTGCTATATGAACATAGTCAGTGTCTGGCTTCAGAGCTTAGAACCAGCGTCGGCAACTCATGTGCCCACAGCCTTCTCCCTTGATACCCTCCAAGCTTTCGCTTGCATCCAGTTTGTAGTTTTCTGATTAGCCATGCCACGTAGCGGCCATTTTTTGAGTGGGTGTACTCTCTCCATTGCAACCATGTTGTGCAAATTCCAAAGAGCTCGTGTGTTGTGGTTAAGCTCTGGATTTGAAAGATTGAGTTCAATTGCAGGATAATGCTGGGCTCTTTACAAATCCCTCGGGTCCTCCTATCTCATAGGTAATTCTAACGGGGAAAAAAATGGAGAACAAAGTGCTTTGCACATCGCTGTAATTCTCCAGGAGGAAAGGTGAAATAGAAATCTCCCAGTCCCTACAAAGAGAGCGTACATATCTGCATGAATCCAGAACGACGACACAGGCTTTCTTTACGGCAACTCTGGAATAAATTTTGCAAACCTGTGTGCCATTTTGCATACTTTAAATTGGTCACACCTTGCTCGCGATGACTATTGATTCTTCCAATGCAAAGCTGAGCCGAAGAGATACAGTGAGAGTTCCAGATTTGTACCGAGTCCACTCAGACGAATTCTCTACTTAGCAAAATGCAGCATCAGCGGAGCTCAGGGACCATCCATCTGACAGTTCAATCCCTCTTGTCCCCTCTCATTTCCTACCCATCCCTGTTTCCCAGTCCTCCTTTTCAGCTTCAGGCTAGTTTCGGAGAAAGTCTCTGGGAGATATCTGAGATCATAAAGGGTTTTGGATGAGTGAACCTGGAGTGACTAAAGCTTTTAGCAAAGAATGGGCTGGACTGCCAAGGCATGCCTTTGCATTACATAAACATATGCTTAGTGATACCCGTGATACGCAGAGGCCTGGCGCCACCATTGCATTAAGTGAAATTTTAGACTGAAATGGGAAGGTGTGCTGCCCTTGGCTCACCGTATCTGGGGTTTTTGCTCTCTTTCAGAGTTCAAGTCAGAAAAGGAAAGAATGTGGATGGTGCCAAGCAGGTCCTGACCTAACCTATGCTAACAAGGGGGAAGAGAGGGGGAAAGGGGGCCTGTTGGCTTTTCCCTTATATGGAACTAGACAAGGGTCAGGTTTCAGCTAAACAGCTCCAACTGGCACTCCATTAAGAAATGTTGCTGCTGTTATTATCATTATTGCTGGTCCAAAAGTTGAGGGTTTCCTTGACTCAAAGCAAAAGTGAAAAACAAAGGAGGGATATAAAAAAGACTTCCACCTTGGTTTTCATACCATGTGTTGATCAACAAAAGTCCCGTTGTTATTATGATAAAGGTAGCCAAAAATTAGTGGGGGAAAGTCTCCCTCTTGGACCCCATTTTAACGTAATAAAAAGGCAGCATTCACATGAAAACAATCAATCAATCAATAAACCCATTGAATCAAACACAGGATGCTTAGAACACCGTTCTAAGGACATTAAGAGGAGGCACTGAACTGGAGATTTAAGCTTTAAGCTGTGTGGACTTCAACTCCCAGAATTCCCCCAGCCAGCCTGCAGGCTGTGTGGAAGTCCACACAGCTTAAAGTTGCGGTGGTTGAGAAACACTGCCTTAGAAAACCAAAATGGTGTCCATCAAACAGAATCTCCAGTTCAGTGCCTCTCCACCCAATATCATCAAGGAATCAAAGAAAGCAACATAAAGAGGACCCTTTATGGTGTCATAAAGGTAATGGACACCCTTTATGGTGTCATAACTCTATGGCAATGTTTCTCAACCTTGGCAACTTGAAGATGTCTGGCCTTCAACTCCCAGAATTCCCCAGCCAGCATTCTGGAGGCACAAGACCAAGCCTGAAGAACAAATGCATACAGAGCCAGAATCGAGAAGACAGCAGCAGACAGCAAATGCCACCTCTGCAAAGCTGAAGAAATAGTGGCCCACCTAGTCAGCTGCTGCAAGAAGATCACCCAGACTGACTACAGACAATGGCGTGACAAAGTAGCCACAATGGTGCATTGGAATATCTGCAAGAAATACCATTTGCCTGCAAGCAAGAACTGGTGGGACCACAAAACAGACAAAGTAGTAGAAAATGAAGAAGCTAAAGTGCTCTGGGACTTTAGAATTCAAACAGACAAGCACCTGCCACACAACACCCCAGGCTTAACAATTGTTGGTATGAAAGACAAAAAAGTCTGGACGTTGCAATACCTGGAGGCAGCAGAACAGAAGAGAAAGAACTGGAGAAAATCACAAAATACAAAGACCTGCAAATAGAAGTAGGATGACTGTGGCAAAAGAAAGCAAAGATAGTACCAATAGTTATAGGCGCCTTAGGTGCAATCCCAAAACATCTGGAGCACCACTTGAACACCATCGACATTGACAAAATCACCACTGGTCAATTGCAAAAGGCAGCTTTGCTTGGAACAGCTTCCATCCTGCGACAACACTTTTAACACCATCAAACAGCAACATCTCCCTATCCCAGGTGCTTGGGAAGGAGTGTATAGGTGGATAAAAATGCCAAATCCAGTCTAAACCTCTGGCTGATTGTGTGACCAACCATAATAATGATAATAGCAGTGATTGCTTAACTGTATTCCTTTACTTGCACTCCCCCTTCCTTCCTTTTCTTTCAAAGAATCACCAGCAGAACCAGCAGCCCTGCATTATCACCCAATCATGGCATAGACAATCATGCTGTCAAGGAAGAACGTGAAGGAAGTGAAATCCCTGTAGGGCTGCAGCTGGAGGCAAAAAAGTCAAGAGGGTGGCTGAGACCAGGCACTCAAAGCCCTGCTCTTTTTTCACTTGTCTAGCACAACCCATGCAGAATTGGGACAGGGCTTCAATCATGTGGTCATGGCTGGTATCTTGACCTTTTTTTACCCCTCCATCTGCAACCTATCCCTCTGGCTGTAAGGCACAAAGAGGAGCTTCGAAAAAGGAAAGGGAAATTAAAGGGAAACCCCACTGAACTTAGATAGTCATGTGAGGTGGGCTGATCTCCTCCTCCCCATGAAGACTTTGAACTGAGCTCAGCTTCTGACGACTTCCTGAATACATCCCATACAATTTTCTGGGCATTAGTATTATTACATAAAAAGTTAAAAACATAAGCGTGGCCTTGCTAGGTTGGATCCCTGGGTGGCTGTTTTCCCAGTGGCCAACCAACTGCCCAAGGAAGCCCACTAGTTTCCCAGCAGATGGCTTTCAGAGGCAGCCATAGTGTCTTTGAGGCTAAGAGCCACGGATCCCCAGGATTTCCATGAATCAGTCCAACCCCTTCCTGAAGCCAGTCATGCTGGTAGCAAGCACCAGGTCTCATGGTGGCAAATTCCAACGTTGAAATACACACTGGGTAAAAAAAGATTTCCTTTTGTTTGTCCTGATTCTTCCAGAAGTCAATTTCGTTGGGTGACCTCTGGTTCTAATATTTGGGGAAGGGGAAAAGAGCTGCTCCTTCTCCATTTGATCCACACCGTGCATACTTTGGTACACCTCCAGCATGTCTCCCCTCCTTCACCTCCTTTCTAGATGAAAAAGCCCCATATTTTGCAAACTTTCCTCATAGGGAAGCTGATCCACCCCCTTGATCATATTAGTTGCCCTCTGCTATCCCACCTCAGTGAGGCTTACATGGGGACCTCTCCTCATTTCATCCCTACAAAATAAATAACCACACACGTCTATGAAAAAGATAAGGCTGTAAGACAGTGGCTGTCTCAAAATCATCCAGTGAGAAAAACACTTCTATAGGTATTGGACATACCAATGCACACATAAGGGTTTCTCAGAATGTGGGGAGGAAGATGGTGGTTTGCAAAGATTACAGATGCAGAACATCTGCCTACTTTTTGTTTACTGGGAAAACAGACACCAACTGTATTTTCCAACATCCAGTTTTGGGATTTTGATGGGTGAGAAACCACACTGGGCCTTTGCATATTTTCCTAGTTGGGGGGCAGGGGGGAAGCACACTCCAAAACTATAGGGTGGATCCAGGATGAAAAGCTTGAGGTCCAGGCAAAGCTGAGAAGAATATGGGTGGAGCAGAATGAAGAGCTTAAGCCCTGCGCACTGCATGTGATAAACTGGCTTAAAATGAGATGAAATTAATTAAACAGTTAATATAATCCCCTCCCCAACTAGGAAATCTTCCCCCAACTTGCTTCCCCCAACTTTAAAAAAAGCATTTGGGGGCAGATTTTAGAGATCTAGAGGTCACCCCCAACCTTTTAGGATGGTCCAAAGGTGAATATTCTTGAGCT
Source organism: Python bivittatus (assembly GCF_059951505.1). NCBI lineage: Eukaryota > Metazoa > Chordata > Lepidosauria > Squamata > Pythonidae > Python > Python bivittatus. Next base: position 57,845,936 of record NW_028277058.1, read on the forward strand.
ATGATAGAGATCGCAATTCGAAAGCATTGCATGGTGCAGAAGAAATGTCTCATTTCAGAAAGCTTTCCAGGAGTTTGAAACATCTTCAACAGCTGCAAATTAGGTTTGCCTTGTTACCCCCCCCCCCCGCCCCCCCATTGCTTACTGCCTACCCCTCTATTCTCTTCAGCCAGATTTCCAACTTAAGTCAACTCTCTCTTTTGATTAGGCCATCAACAGAGCAAAGGGAAAGCCTTCAGCAAAAAGCAGCCGGGGCCATCCCTAAGATCTGCAGGCAGCCCTTAATTGCTAATCTCGTCGCTTGAAGTTTCACCACAGTCCCTTGCTCTGCCACACAAGGCTTTGAAATCCACCTTGTGCACCAGGAAGATTACAAGTTGGGCATTTGGCTACTTCTAGGCCAGGGCACATGTGGTGGAACAAGAAGGGAGTGATCTGGAGGAGATCTGGAGATCTGGAGGAGCTGGGGAAAATGTGTGTGCTAAAAGCCAAAAAAGAGAGAAAGCAATGCAGCAGCCTGGATAAAGGCTTTTTTCACCCAACCCCTGGCTGCAAACCTATCAGCTACATTCACACCACATGCTGTGCTGAATTAATCAGTCCCGATTACGTTTTCTTGTAGCTTAGCCTGTAATGCAAACGAAGCTCTTTTGATTATTTTACGGTTCAATCTACATTGTGCAAACTAAGAAATGGGGTTCATTAATTCAGTAACTGGGTTAAACGAGTTGCGGGACAGATTTTTGTCTGCCACAGGGGCAGTTTGTAAAATGGCAGAGGTGTAGACAAGGGAAGAGGTCAAGAAAGGCAAGATGGCAGCCACGATTGTACAATAGTACACGCTTTGCAGAGCATGTAAAAGAAGGGGGCTTCAATCGTGCAATTGCAGCCTTCATCTTGATTTTGTTGACCCCACTGCCACCATCCCAAATGTCTCTGAGCAAGATGAAGAGCATTCTCAATCTGTATGATGCATTTAGGAAAGTCAGAAATAACATGAGAAAGTTCCCACTTGGCAAGGGGCAATTTTGATTTTCCTGGCTCTCGAAACCGTCACAACAAATTGACAAAAGGGACAAAACTTCTTAAATGACAGAGGCCTAATCCTATTAATTTGCTCGTTAATTCAAATTACATTGAAATATCCATTCAATCAAATTTGTTTTCCTTTGGGCCTCAACAGGACCATCCCTGGGCCAGATCAAAGTTATGCTTTTCTAGCTTACAAGGAGACATCCCACCTTTGATTTCTAGCTCCTGGGGAGAAATGACAAGTCATCAGCTTGCCGATGGGTTGACTGACACCTCAACTTTTCCCCAGGAGATCCGTTTTGTCCCCCTACAACAGCAGTCCTGTGAGGAGGCTGGGCTGAAAGAGAACGACCAGCCCAAAGTCAACCACCATGTTTCCATGGCTGAGAGTTCATGGGAATGAATCTCCCTTGTCCTAATCCAACCTTCTTCAGCTGGCCATGGTTAAGGGCACAAACCTGAACAAGGTGGGACATCAGTAGGATCTTTCATGGTCTTTCTTCAGGTTTGTATCACTCTTTGGAAACTGGGGATCCCCAATCCTCCCTCCCCTCCCTCCATCCCTATCTGCTGTTTAATAAACACATTTCCTCTTCTTGCTCCAGTGGTTGAATGGAGCTTCTGGCTAATGGCCTTTCAGTACCAACTTCCTTTTAGCCCGGCAAGGGCTGGCAATTAAACCCAGCCATGCTTCACGACCCCTGGCCGTCGAGGTGGGGGCTTTGATCCCAACTTTGCTCACTGACACCAATCTAATCACTAAAAGGGGCACCAGCCAAACAAGCAGCTGTCTGATTTATGTCTCACTCCACATCCCCAGACAAATAAGAGGATGGTAATTAGCTATTACAGCAACAATCTTTTTGACCTGACCTCCCTTTCCACCAAACTGCAGTGCCAAAACTACAGGAACAAGGAAATGGGGGCCACACACACAAGATTAGATTCTAGGAACAAAGTGGTTGCGCTTACACTTTTGAGCTGCAATTATTTCCTAATGCAACAATCTGTAGCCATGTTCAGGCACTCAGTGGAAAGTTATTAGTCAAAGAGGCAGGCAACCAGCCACAGCTTCACAGCCAGCTGAAGAACTTTCAAAGCAATGAATAGCAATGAAAGGACGTTGTGTGCATCACCCAGTCAAAATGAATCGGCAGAGACATGTTGCACCTTGCACAGTTAACAGGTGTCACTCCCAGAAGGAAAACTGACGCACTCATACAGCCAATGGGCCTGCAGAATCATACATTCACATCACATATTTTACCATGGTGGTTAAAGATCAGACAACTGTATTTACACATGGTACCATGCTTGTTTAATTCTAAGCCTGGTTAGTTTTCTTCTGTGGCTCAGCCTGTTTGGTTAGTTTATAGTTTCAGGAGATCTACCATGAGATGTGGTGCTACCACAACATGCTTCTATGGACCAATTCATGGATATCATGGGGATTCATCTTGATGGCAGGGTGGCGGCCTCTGAAGGCCATCTGCTGGGAGACCAATGGGCTTCCTTGTGCAGCTGGTTGGCCACTGGGGGAGCAGACTGCTGGACTGGATGGGCCAGGGGTCTGATCCAGCAAGCCACTGCTTATATTTTTTTGCTTAAGGAATTAGGTGAACCCAGATAATTGAGTTACTTTAGTAACCAGGTTAAAACATGATTTGCAAATGCAGCCTTTCACTTTAAGTGTATCAGCCTTCCATTAAAGACTCAAGAAAAAGTCAGTGCCAGATGATAGAAGGTGAAAGATAGGAATGGCCAAACTGATGATTGAAATTTGGGAAGAGCACTAGCCTTGGCAGTTCATGGTGTTGTCTATTGAAGCCATTCTTGTTCTTAGCACAAAGCATGCCCTATCATTAGGCAGAATGAAACAGATGTATTGGGGGTAGATACTGGGCCTAAAGAAAGATGGCAAGGCAGCTAGGGTTAGGCTGTTGCGTAGCTGTATTGGAAAGTGCCATCTTCTTGCCATGAGAACATGAGTGTATTCTTGTGGATCAGGCTGAGGCCCATCTAATCAGCATACGGTCTCACTTGGGAGACCACCAGAGACATCTAGGAAGCCCAGAGAAGGAGATCAAGACCCTCAACTCCCATAGTTGTCCTATGCCCCTAACTAGTAGATGTGCCCTGCCCCATGCTTAGGGCAGTAGCCATTGACAGTCCTGTCAATTTGTCTAGTCCAGAGTAGTAGCCGTTGGTCAAGGCTACTAGCTGTTGGTAGTGCAGTCCTCTAGGAATTTGTGTAGTCCCATTTTGAAGAAGTATTTCTTCTTAACAGATTTAAATGTTCTTCTGGCCAGTTGCACTGGGCATCCTTTAGTGCGAGTATTATGAGATATGAAGAAAAACCTCCTGTTCACTCTTTCTTTCTTTAATCTTATAAATCTCAACCACTTTATAATCTGGGAATCGAGTTATAGCAATGGACTTTACTGCAGTTTCGCCAATGTTTCCTTCCCCTGCTTTGAAGACCTTGAGATTTAGCACTGTGCAGAAGTTGAAATGGATGCTCTGTTTCACTGACAACTTGATTGAAGAACCCTTTTGAAGACCCTCAATGATAGGATGCATCCTCTTAGTTCTAAGCATTAAGATGGCCATCCCATTTTGCCTCACTTAAGACAAGGAGCTGCTATTCTTTTGCAAGAGCTTGAAGCAAGGCAACCAGTCAAGCAGGATGGCCTCCATTGATGGAAGTCATGAGGAAGAACGTGAAGCTCTTGGTTTTTGAAATGGAACATGCCTATTTCATAGAAGCTTGGTTAAAATAATAAACCCAAAGCAACACAACTTAACTCAGTCATAGAGTCAGGCAGCACCAAATCAAATAAATAAAGTATAAGCAGTATTTTTTAAAACATCTAAATTGTGCCCTGCTCTGACACCACATTTGAGCCAATGGTTATGCAAATCAAAAAGATGCCTCCCATTAGACACTGCTTTGCATCTTAACTGTACCTTGCCCATGTTTCAAGGTGATTATAACCTATGAAAGAGGTTAGGTCTGCTGGCTTTCAGCATTTGAAGTTCTCAGAAGATGTCGCTAACTTAGTGCAGAGAGGCTACTGAAAGAAAGCAGATGGACGCTGTTGAATAAGTTGGTTGATCGGGTAGATACCTGGTATCTGGGTAAAGATCTAGCTGGGTGGGAAACATCAAACAAAAATACTGCCTGATTCATGCAAGATGCTGAACTTGGAGCTGAATTAAACACTTGTCTGCCCTTGTAGAATCTACTGCAACATATGCTAACCCTCTAGGACAATGTTTCTCAACCTTAGCAACTTTAAGTTGTGAGGACTTCAACTCCCAGAATTCCCCAGCCAGCCATAGGGTAAACAGGATAAAAGAACCCAGAAAATAGGTGAAAACCAGCAGCATCCTCAGGAGATCAAAACGATTAGTCTCACAACTGCAACACAATCCCTGTTCCTGCTTCTCTAAAAGGGTTGTGAGACAGCTCAGTGCTGCTTTTGTCATTTGGAGGAAAGCAATGGGTGTAGTGAATACCTGTGGTTAATATTACCCAAGATCAACATGTTCTATGGAAGCAGCTGCTAGGCCTTTCAATGACCTGGGTTAAATGGGTGGTGTGGATATAGCTATTTTCTCCATATCTAGGTTGCTCTACTTCCTGGAACTATAAAGGTATTACCTGGCATCCTTTAGTAGATATTCATCTAAGTATAAGGACAAACTTCCTGATGGTGAGATCTGTCCAACCACAGTCCGCCTACCAAGGTTGTGATTCTCCATCTCTGGAGGTTTTTCAGAAGAGGCTGGCCAGCCACCTCCCATCAAAGCTTTCAATGGTTTTCCTGCACATTACACAGGGATGGACCAGATGATCCTTGTGGTCCTTTCCAATTCTACATTGGATCATACAGAGCTAGGCAACGGTTCTTCCACCTCTCAGCTTCATTTTTATATGTATAACCCCACTGTTGCCCACACCTCAGTTTCAGTCAGGACCAATAGAGTCACAAGTATGAGATGAGCAGCTATCTAAATTTAATAAATAAATACAATAGTGACGAATCACCAAAATTATTTAAGCATCTGTAACAGAAAGATTCCCCTGCCTCTTTTGAAGAGTGCATTGCAGACTAGCTGGAGAAGAGCATCTTTAGGGCTGCCAAAGTCCTATTTCAGCTGTAAGCTGCTCAATGCTTATGAAAAAGCAATTATCTGTTTGAGGAGCTCCAGCAGTCAAACCTGGGCAAAGTGCTGAGTCAGCTAAATGTCACCTGCTCGGTTGCATTTGACAGATGCATTGATGGTTGTTTTGGAAACCCAAATTCTTGATAGGGGATTAGCTGGGACACTGCAGGGCGGGATGGGGAGAGTGAAAGAGATGGTTGTCACCAGTACAACCACTGAACCATGACAAGAATCTGATGCAAGGTACAAAGAGGACAATTACTTCAGAAACAAACAAACAAACAAACAAACAAAAAGCAGACAGGGGAAGAGGGAAGAGATCAAATCTGGATTCTTTCTCATCCAAAACAGAAGCTGAACTTTAGGTGGAAAAGCCTGCTAGAGAGTTGAATTCTTGTTGAAGCAAAATAGCAAGACACCTTCCTCTACAATGTCCATCCTGATGAACAGTTGAGAAATAAAACTGCGAGGATGGTGTGTTTACATGGGCCAGATGAATGCAACAGAAGCACTGCTAGTTTTTTTGAGGTACGGGAATAAGAGTCTCACAGTCTGGTGAGACTCACTTCAAATAGGAGGTTAGCATTATGACTCTCCAATTCTCCTCCAGCTCAGAATGTAATCTGGCCTGGAAAAATGTTCTCTCCTTGTTCCTTCACACCTAGATTATTTCCAAAAGTGTAATGGTATGCAGGAATGACCTTGGGAGACAGGAGGAAGAGCCTCAGCCTAGACAACCATTGTGCCAAAGGTATCTCAGCCCACAGAAGAGAAGTGTCTCAGAAGGGACCCTTCCTAGTTTTCTGGAAAGTAAAACGAAAGGACGGGAGAAACACTTTCAGACTTACATGATTCTGTTACTGTAACCTTAGAATAAAGGTAGCGTTAGTACTCACAGTTTGTGCTTCTTGTCTGGATTGCCTCACAGGGCTAACAAGTATATATCCTGCCTCAGGATCAGTTTGCCAGATCAAAAAGTCCAGCCCTGATTTCTATGAAATTTGACCGACTTCCCCCATTTATATCATTCTAACTTTCCTGCAAATTTCATCCATGCACATCAAAACATGGAAAAGTTATAGCTATCTGCTTATGTTTTATTGAAGGCAGATAACAGGAGGACAGAGTTCCACAATTCCCAAATAATCCTTGAGAACTGGGAATGGATGGGATACCCTCCCAGAAAGACCTCGCTTCCTCCAAACCCAAAGATAATGCCATAACATTGGTTAAGCAGACATTATATGGCCTAGTTGATAATAAACAGAACTGTTTACTGATTTACACACTTTTTAAAGCATTCAAAGACTTGTTTTCTCAATGGTAAAAAAGAGAAAACATAACAGGTAGAGGTATGTCCATTAGCTGACCTTGGGTGATCTCCAGAGGCTCAGCAAGATTGAACTTGGACCATATTTGGGTGAAACCCCAGGCCTGTAGACTAGATTGGAAAGTCCAAACAACATCCTGAAAGAAGACAACCCCAAATTATTATATGGATACGTCCATGGAGGTCCCAGGATTGAACTCAATTCCAGAGGGTCATCATGGAGGCCTTTTTAGGTTTGGAAACCCAACAATTGTTTTCATAAGATGGATATAGGTTTAGACATGTAATCTGACTCTCCCTCAGGGGTGCCAATAACTTGGATAAAATTATATATTAAAAAGGAAGAAGTAATTGTCTAAGAAACAATTGTTATAATGACGTTGGGCGGGGGATTATAACAACTCAGCTATTCTAGAAAGCTGAGCAGGGTTAAATGTGATGCCACCAAGAAATGCTAGACTAAGAAATAAAATCTCTCTTTCCCCCAGAAAAAGACAGTGTCAAATTACTTTTCTATTGCTGCCAAGAAAACTACATGGACGTGTCCATATATTCAACAGGAGTTGAGATGATTTTTATCAAAAGAGAACTATAGAAGAAAAAGAATAGACCCATCTCCCAGAGGAAGAATCTTTGTTTTTGGCCAACTCAGACATCACTCACTGCCACCCATTCTCACATTTCTTATTTGCAAATGGAATAATTTCTCAAGAGGGAAACTCCCTCCTGGGAAGAAGTGACAGTAGCTGTCTGCTGAAAAAGTCCCTTGGAAGAAGTTCCTTCACAATGTTTTCCTTTGGGATTTAATGAGATCAGAAGCCAGGAAGGCTGAAAACTTCTGAGGACATGATGGTAGAACGAAAAACCCGACATTCACATGCCCGTTGACCCTCTTGTTTCAAAACAATTGCAAGAACACCTCGCTACACCCGTGATAATGTCTCCAAATCCTCCTCTCCTTGGAGAGCATTTCTAAAGCAGATTTTCTTTCATCGAGTTGCCTGAAAAAATATTGCAACCAAATTTCCCGGCCTGGCATTAGCGATATTCCACTGCTATTTGGAGCTAATCAATTTGATAAAGAAACATCAGTTGTTGACACAAATGCAATTACTAAAGACAATGAAAAGCATTGGGATGATTAGTACATGAGAAAAGGATGGGGGGGGGAGAACTCCATCCAGATTCACATTAAATCCATCAACATGATCTAATTACACAAGTTCATTAGTGTAGATATTTCTCATCTTATAGCAGAATGCCTGCAGTATCTTTGTTGGAATGACCCTGCCTCTCATTCTGATCCATTTACACCTAGAGTGAATTTCTCCAAAGATTTGCTTTGGACTGCCAATGTATTTAGATGACAGCAGGATTTGACTCATAGACTTTAACAACTGCCTATATTAGTAGCCTAGCTCATAGCTGGAAAGGGAATTCTACAAATGAATAATGTTATTTTTATAATCAGAGAAGTAAATAGAAACTGTGTAACGCTGCTGGCAACCAACGAAAGGAAACCAAAGCTTAAACAGTAGAAAAGCATATATTCTTCCCTAGTAGAATACTAGTAGTTTTTTTTACAAATGAGAGTAGAGTTATCAAAAAAGTATAGAAGAAGACAAATGATTTAGAAAGTGATGCTTTTCTTTCTCTCAGAGAAAGTCCTATAGATAACTGATAGTAGTTATACCTTAATATTGTCTATAGTACTGCAATGAAGCAGATATGTACTCCTTTTTTCTTTTAAGGGTTCTGTTTTTCTACCGTACTCTCAGGATGCTTGAGAATTTCTTTCAAATTTCTCTTGCTGATGTTTCTGAGCTCACTTGATTGTCAGAGGCAGTGGAGAGTACAACTGATCGTGCTATTGCTTCTTGTTCCCATCACTCTGAAGTTTCCCTGGCTGCCCACGCTTCCCAATTAGCAAAAGACCTGAAATTCTCCCTTGAGATTTCATGGAAATACGGGTAGTGGGGGAAGCTACAGGCTGCTAGAGAAATAATTCTAGAATGGAGGGCAGGACATTCACACATACCTCCCTTTGCCACCTCCCTGGGAAGGAAGGCAGCAGTATTATCACATGAAAACGGCATCCTGATGCATGTTCAAAAAAGGCACAGCCAGTGGCACCATGCCAGGGCCGCCATCTTGCCCTTTTTGACCCCCCACCACCACTAAGGGATGTCAGTGGTTTAGTATTTATACATATGCTGCCCTCTCAGTTCTCGCACAGATGTAGAAGAGCATACTTATTTTAAGTAGACTTTGCATCAGTGTTTCTCAACCTGGCTGGGGAATTCTGGGAGTTGAAGTCCACACATCTTCAAGTGGCCGAGGTTAAGAAACACTGCTCTACGTCATGTGTGGGGCCAGTCACAACGTGTCCATTGCCAGAAACCCAACTTGTGAGACTGTTCACTGCTCTCTAGGTCTCTAGGATGTTCTCTGTCACTCAAACATCTTTTTGTTTCTCTTCTTATTCCACCATTTTTTCTTTTCTCAGCATATCTCTTGAGTGCCTATGGTAGCCAAAGGAATTGCTAAAAATAAAGCTAATACTTGAACCTGGCCATTTGCAAACAACTAATCTCTTGTTTCATGTTGGGTTTTATGGTTTTTCATTTTTTAATAATTAAAAAAAGCTAAATCTTGAAGTCAGATAGATTAAGACTGTGGTGGGCATAATACTGTCAAATGCCTTCCCACTACTGAACCCTGGAAAATGGCAGATGATCTTGATTTATGGCAAAATAGTCTGTATTTTTTAGAATCCATTTATGGAAGTACAGTGGAACCTCGGGTTACGAATTTAATCCGTTCCGTGACTCTGGTCACACCCTGAATTGGTCGCATCCCGAAGCAAATTTTCCCATAAGGTTCAATGTAATTACCGTTAATCCATTCTGGCGTGGAGGACAGGGAGGCGGCTATTGCTTGGAGGGAGAGTCAGGGGCGGAAAAATGGCCACAGACCACGTGTCAGGGGCGGAAAATGGCCGCAGACCACGTGTCAGGGGCGGAAAAATGGCCGCGGACCACGTGTCAGGGGCGGAAAAATGGCCACAGACCATGTGTCAGGGGCGGGAAATGGCCGCGGACCACATGTAAGGGGCGGAAAATGGCCGCGGACCACGTGTCACGGGAGGGAAAATGGCCGTGGACCATGTGTCACAGGAGGGAAAATGGCCGCGGATCCGGTTCGTAATTTGAGGTGGTTCGCAAATTGAGATAAATTTTTGGGGCCGGAGCTGGTCATAACCCGAAAAATTCGTAAGCAGAGGCGTTCGTATCCCGAGGTACCACTGTATATTGATTTCTGATATCAAGAGGATTTGAAAGCATCTTATTTATAGGACCACCTAGAGTCATGTATTTGAGATGGATGGCCGTATAAATCTAATAAATAAATTTTACTTTGACTGAATCTTTTTTCCCTGCAAAAAAGGCCAGCTAAATGACTCACTATTGATTGTACATATATATACAGTCAATACACACACCCACACATGTGTATACACATGTGTATAAAGGTATGTTCTCTGCCTTGAGTTATTAAAAAAAAATAAGAAGAAGAAAAGTGGGATAAAAACATCTTTAAAAAATGGATCTTTAAAAAATATATTTTAAAGCTATCTAGAGTAAACTCACCATTAATACTATGGTCCAAGCTACAGTACAACTGCTTTTAAAATCAGCACATGGCTCAAAAAGAGAAGTCAGTTCATAACTCTTGCCCAGGGAGAATACTTTTCACCACCTAACAATTTTCCATTTTGTTGTCCAAAAAAGTGCCTCCTCGTTTTTATTTGAAATAGCCCAAATTTACAGTCTTTTAGTGGAAATCTGACACGGATAACTCTTTCACCAAATGCATATCACTGGTGCCTAAGAGATTTAGGTTAGCTCGCCTTTCTAAAAGTAAGACCTATCCCACTGCAAATTTGTCAAATCATTTTCTTTTTTAAATGAACATTCCCATACATGGTGTCATGCGGAGACATGTTTGCACATCTGTCCAACAGCAGGCCTGCATTATTGCCACATTGGCAACAATTTTGCCTAAGTTGTGTTCCAGTCCATTTGCTAACAGGCTTGATGCTAAGCATGTGTGCTTATTTTTGGCACAGGACTTTAGAGAACCAGCTTCCTCCCCAGTCACACTTTCTCGCCATGAAGCATCACAGATGAGGTTTGCATAGTCTAGATCTCCAGTGGATAATTGCTCCAGGTGGTGACCCATTTTATTTGTCAGAATTGCCCAGCACACTGAAATCTCAAAAGATATGGAAACTTAGCAGAACTTTGTTATAAAGGACAGCCAAAGGAAATTCAATATGAAATGGAGAGAGTAGATTTGTGCCAGCCCTTAGAGATAGTCCAGACAAGAAGTTCCTACCATGACTACCCACACTACCTTTACAGTAACACAGTCTTGCAAGTCTGAACTTTCTCCCATCACCTTTACAGTCCAAGAAACTAGGGAGGGTCCCTTCTGAGACGTTTGCCATGCCCCCATTCCTTCTGAGGCTAAGCTGCCTCTTATCTGACCATTGCCTCGTCTGCTGCTCTACTTCCTCCTCCTCCTCCTCCTGTCTCTCAAGGACATTCTCATAGACCGTTACAATTTGCTAAGTCTAAGGCTGGCCAGCCCTACCTTCAGACAGAGGGAGGCATCTTGAAAAGGTAGGAAATGATTAGTTATTTGTGGTTATTGTATTGGTGGGATTTTCTTAGCAGGCTTCACATGCCATGCCATGCATGTTCCATCTCCAATCAGGTCAGTCAGGAGGTGAACATGGAGGGCAAAGTATGTCCCTTCTCCTTTAATGCATTAACACATCCTTAGTTTTATCTCCCCTGGACTACATCAGAAGAGCTTTGTCAGATCAGATCAAAGGCCAGGTTAATCCAGAATTCTGTTTCCACAACAGTCAATTTGATAGCTCTGGAAAGACCACAAAATTCTGACGGGTCTAGATCACCTTTCCAAGCCAATCAGAGCTGGGAAATCTTCCTTGCAGGAGATATAAGAATGGAGATCTTTTCTTGAGGCAACCTGGAAGTATCTGGGCTCTTGAGATGTTAACAAACTGCGAACATGATTTTGGGGGTGTGAATCCCTTGCTTGCCATGTCTATTTAGTGTATATCAAGCACACATTTTCAAGCAGTATTCATTATAAGCTATCTGTAGATGCAAAGCATTTGGCTGTCCAACATCAACCATGTATGTCTTAGCACCAGGAACAGGAATCAGATGGATCAGTAATCCAAGGTAATGCATCACTAAATTTAGGAAATAATAATAATAGTAATGACGACAACAACAGTATCATTCTGCACAAATAGTGGTGGCTTTTTATTTAAAGCAGACATCCAGTTAAATGTGAATTTGAAGCCAAATCCCAGTGCTATTTGCACATTTATTCACAGCCCATTAAATTCACTTAAGAGGCAAGATTATTTCTCAGACAAAGCAAAGCAGAGCAACAGTCAGGTTTAGGCCAGCACATCACCCCATCTAATATGTCATCAGAATAGACCTTGTTGTACAGATAAACCTTTTATCTCAGCCTCCCAGATTCTAATCACTACATTTGCATCCTTTGTTCTCCTAACAGCCAAACCACTTGGGAGTCTCCTTGCCCTGAGAAGAGGGAAACCCTCATTTGGACTCATGTCCACCTGTCAGTTTAAATTTTTTTTAAAAAAATGTAGATTAACATATTCAGGTTTTGTTTAGTAGCGTTATCCATGCCTGCATAATACACATCTTTTTTTTTTCCAGAAAAGAGAAAAAACAAAGATCCATCCATGTTTTCAAGCTGATGTTGTCAAAAAAAAGAAAAAAAAATGGAGCCTGGAACACAGAGAGTCAGATTAAGAACAGCAGTGTTATCTGCTGTAATGATATCCAATCAAGTGTTTCTTACAGCAACAAATAAAGCAGACAGAATAAAATGGCCATTAATGATTAAATGTGATGCCGCATTAAAATGACTCCTCTTGGCTTCTTTCACTGCATTTTAATCTGCTTGAGAAGTGCAATTCAGCACATCTCTTCTCCCCTCCACCCCCATCATCACACACACATTATCTTCACATCTCAACCTAGTTCACACATTACATGGATCATATCTAATACCAAGTCATGATTTCTTTATATAGAGTTATATAGAATTGGTTGGATTCACACGATATGCTGAGCCAAAACCCATGATTTTAGACTGCAACGGAATTAGCATGTTGTGTGAAGCCAACCTCAATCTTTGCAAGCTTGGTTACAGAAATCTAAGTCTATCCCCAACTCCCTACCCCCACTGTCACCCTGGCCTGGTTTATGTAACACACTAAGCTCTAATATGGTTCATTTGATTTTGGCTTAATTTGTTGGATAAACCTAAAAACTTTGCAAAGCGTGTTTGTGACTTAGCAGGTTGTCTGAATCTACCCAACTGTGGTTTACTTAGCAAACATGACCAAACAAATCATGCCTTACTTAGAGTGATACCTGAGCCAAGCATTGGTTTAACCCCAACCAGCAAAGTTCAAGGGAAGATTTTTTAGGAAAAGGTTATGGAAGGTTTACAATTTAGATCCACATTGCTTGTGAATGGGATAATCACATCTCTAACATTCCATTATATTCCATGAAGTAGTATCAGTGACTGTACATAATTCCTTGATATATTACTCCTAAAAAAAAAATCCTCTTCCCAATTTCACATATTTCCTATGTATTAACTTCAATATGATTTAGACTTCCATGATATCCTCTGGAAAAATGGGTTTCTACAGTCCATTTTATATGAGGCAGAACTGACCTCTTTGAAGGAGATTTGATGATGAGGGAGTTCAAGGTCACATTTACTTTCTTCTCTAGATATCTGGAACAGAAATGTCTAGAGAAGGCGAAAATCCACCCAGCTGCCTACATTTAATTAGTGGTCACAATATCTATGGAAGCTGGCATTGGTAGACAAATTAATACAATTTATGGCCAATTTTCTCAAGCAGATATGTTTTCCTCCATGGAAAGATGATACCCATTCATTTCACATGTTTTAAAAAAATCTCTTTTGCTAGACTTCAGTAAAAGCCATACATATATCTTCACCTTAAAAACTTCATTTGCCTGAAGTCCTAATATCACTTTAAATTGTCTTTTTTGAGATTCTCTGTATATATTTGGGATATTTCTAGAAAAACTCTCCCTGTGGCAGCACAGTAAAACAGCATTAAAACTCACAAACACATAAAATCAAAGCATAACCAAGCATTAATAAGCATAAATAATAGCTTACGGGTTACTCAATTTGCCCTGTTCCTTCCATCTCTCTCTCCCTCTCTCTCTCTTTCAAATAATTTATCTTTAAAACAGGAAAGACATCACATTCATTCTATCTAGTAATGGAAGCAGATGCCATTTGGGGGGCTGGGAGTTTTGGTCTCATCTTACTTTGTGGGGATGTGATTTTAAATTCAGGGCTGCTTCCTTTCAGTTAATATGGTATTTGTTGCAATCTGGAAAATATGAATAAATTTTCAGTAAAAAAATAAAGGAAAGGAAAATGAGTTTCCAGTTTCTAATTACGTGCCTCGTCAAGACCAATGTCCTCATTTGCGTCATGACAGCGAATTGCATACAATATCTAATGGCTCCATCTGTCCATTCTCTTTATTGAGGAATTACTGTACTTACACGAGGTTGAAATTAATTTATATATATGCTGCCCTAAGATAATAGGAAATAAGAATAATTCTGCTATCTGTTTCACATTTTAACACTTCTTTGATCTTCCCAAGAAAATAGGGCTGTGCAGGTCTTTGATCAGCACTTGGACAGAACGCTAAGACCCTCCTGAAGTTCTACAAGTCGACATGAAGTGCTTTGTTGAGGTGACTTCTTCACTTTGCTCAAGAAAACTATGTCCTCAGCTTCATAACATGGATCACTTCTTCAGAGCCAATCTAGCTCACTTCACATAGCCCTACAAGAAATCTTGAGAGCTGTTCTGTAGAAGAAGCTGGACAACCTGATGGAAAATGTTCAGCTGTCATTCCTGTTAACTATCATTCTTCAGATTCCTGGGAAGATGCTGTTATTTCTGCAATGCAAAAGAAAACCCCAAATTTTTTCTCTTATGACTTGGGTACTGTGATGTTTCTGCAGTTTTGCCACAAATTTGGCCCCTTTGGTTTCACTAACACTGTGATGTATCTTGTGGACCACTCAGATCAGGCAAAGGCTAGCAAGAGTTATCCTTGGTAAATGAAAAGGAGTGGAGAACAAATAGCAAGGTAAAATATGCTGGTTCCATGAGCTCTTGCTAAAAGATAATACCCTCAGCTTGGGTTTATGTAGGAGGGAAAGGGAGTGTATAGATGCTCTGGAGTGCACGGGGGCACAACTATAATTCTGGTCTGCATGGCCTTAATCATCTTAAGCATCTTTCTCCAGGTCTTCATGGCAGCAACAGTGGGCAACCAAACTACCCAGGGAAAAAGGCAGAACCATTTTGGCAACAGATCTGAAGGATCGCTCAGCACTAATATGGAAGGAAAATCTGCTGCAATTGTTGGCTTAAAAGAGAAGAGTGCCTCACCCGGAACATTTTAACTCAAGGTCAATGGTTTTTTTCACTGCATGTTTAAGATCGTTGTGCACACTGAAATATGGGACCGATTTCTACAAAATACAGCAGGTTAAAAAAATGATAGTCATATAAATGTATTAGAAATGAACACATACTCGAATAATATTTGCATTAGATCAGTATACATAGAATTGTACTTGTTTACTGTGATAATGATATATTAACATGGTTTTTTTCTTTGTTGTATTTCTTTCACTTTTTTGTTAAACCACTGTCTATGTGACTTTTTTCTTCTTAATAATAAAAAATAAATAAATGAAGATGGTTGTGCACAGTTCAATCATTATTTAGAAGTGCTTTGGCCTCGCTTGAGTGCAAGCACAGCACCTCCATAGGCTACATTGAAGCAGTTCCTCTTTTGATGACTTCCAGACCAGCCTAAAAAGAGAGTCATGACCCTTTAAAGCAGCCGTATCTTTTTTCAGTCTAGTGCAGAATGAGCCAACTTGAATGAATAGCAAAGAGGGGACATGCTTGCCATCAAGTGAGGTCCAAAACACCTCTTCCAAATAATTCTCAAAGCATACAGA
Source organism: Python bivittatus (assembly GCF_059951505.1). Classification (NCBI taxonomy): domain Eukaryota; kingdom Metazoa; phylum Chordata; class Lepidosauria; order Squamata; family Pythonidae; genus Python; species Python bivittatus. The sequence continues at coordinate 57,861,656 of NW_028277058.1, forward strand.
GTTCTGTTGGTTTTCATGGAAGTGCATATTTATTCTATGAATTCTAGCACGTAAAATGCCCTTCTCCCTCTGAATTCTCTCACCCTTAACAGTGAAACTAAAAACCAAAACAACAAAAACAGTAACAAAAATGTTGCTCACTGAAAATAGCATTGAGACCCAAATAGGCAATTTTTGTAAATGGGCAATTTTTGTGATAGATGGTATCCGATGAAGTGAAGAAGATGAATTGTTATTGATTTTAAGATTGTCTTCATTAACATGTGTCACAAATCACAGTGATGTCAAAAGGATATGTACATTGTGACATCATTGCACAAATGATCTGATAATGTACTTGCATCATGATGTCCAACACATGTATGTAAACCATGTCATTTATGTGATGACTTCACGATGCACATCATAATTTGCCCCCTTACCCCCCAACACAAGTGATTGTCTTGTGTAAGTTTTATATTTATTTAGGAGGTGAATAGGGTATAAATCAGATATACCTGTTTATTAACATGTCTTTTACAAGAGGAAAAGAGAAATGGAAATTAAATTAGATTTCACCAAGTAATATTTTAATGAAATATTATTTCATTAGAAGACTTGCACATATAGGTGCGTATGTATCAAGACTGAAAAAATCTGAGAAAATGTGTGGATCCAACTCCTAAAATCTGGGAATTGTATGCAAAATAACACAGAAAGAAAAAAGAGTTGTCTGATTTCAGAAATGATTCCATACTTTCATCATGAAGGGACTAACTGCCAGTATTTCAGTTTCAACTTAAAGTCTAGCTTGATAATTACTCTGCTACACTATAAATCATAATAAAAATTATTAGAATAACTCTTTCTTACCCCATTAAAGGAAATTCTGCTCTGACTGTCACTGAGAGTGTGCGATTAAGCAGAATTGGGTTCTGAAAATCTGGAAGCAGAACATTTTATTTTTCTTCTTAGTAAAAAGAAACAAACTTCTTCAGGCTCTGTTTTCAGAGTTTTACTATTGTTGTGAAATGTGCCACATTGGCAATAGAGCTGAAAAGGGATAATAAAATGAAATGCTTCACTGAATATCAAGCATACTCAAGGAAAAGAAAACTAGAAAAAAGATAAATATTGAAAGCAAAGCTAGAAACTGGGCAATTAAAAGTTGTGTGAGATTTTTGCTAGTTGCCACTGGAATTGTATATGAAAGGGTGTGAACTAAATTTAATTCTTAGATAGATAAACTAAATTTATTTCTTAGATCAACAGGTAGGTAGGCAGATCATGTAAGTATGTAGACTGATAGCCTGGTATTACATGAAAAGGATTTAATTTGATTAGATGACCTATTTTTCAGAGGATACTCCTTAAATCAAAGGTATATTTTATTTGAAGAGCTCTTGATTTCAATTCTGGTTTAAGATGAGGAGCCCTAGGAAGCAGAAGGAGCAGGCAGGGATCCATCCACATTTTGGCATCCTCAAAGCAGAAAATTATCTAGACACTATTTCCCCCTCAAGGCAGAGAGAGGATGCAGCTTCCTTTAAATCATCATAAGACTTCTAAATGTGTATCTAGATATAACATATAACATTGTTAGCAAGCCTGAAATGACCACCCTGGGAGGAAGTAGTCAGGTTTAGAATCAGAGATTCCTATAATATGAGAAATCTGGTTTCAGAGGAATTCTTCCTTCTCTTTCTCCTTCTCCTTCTCCTTCTTCTTCTCCTTCTCCTTCTTCTCCTCCTCCTCCTCCTTCCATCCTTCCTTCCTTCCTTCTTTCATTTTTCCTTCTCCTTCTCCTCTTCCTTCTCATCCTCCTTCTCCTTCTCCCTCTTTCTCTTTCTCTTTCTCTTTCTCTTTTTCTTCTCTTTCTCTTTCTCTTTCTCTTTCTCTTTCTCTTTTCCTTCCTTCCTTCCTTCCTTCCTTCCTTCCTTCCTTCCTTCCTTCCTTCCTTCCTTCCTTCCTTCTTCTCCTCCCTCTGGAAGAAACCAAGACATTTCAGGTGTCTGCATTTTAAAGGGATTTATTTTTATTTCGGCTTCAGGTCAACTTAACAGGTATGTTTTAATGAAAACATTACCTTTTTGTGACCTTCTGGATTTGAAGGTGAAAATGCAGTCAGCAGCAAAAGGAATTTGAAGCGTCATGGATAAAACTGTCAGTGCTTGAGACATTGTTTTTTTGCCTTAAAGCAAGTATCTTTCTAAAACAATTTTAACACATACACACACACTGAATAGCCTGAAACAAGTAGGATATATAAAGTAAGGCTGAGACTGAAATGCAGAGGTTAAGAAAAGGTTACAGTTTTAGAAGCCCTCCATCACTTTATTTCTAGGACTATTTCAGCCATGCCTTTAAAAACTATGTACAGTTGAAAATCCAACAATTATGGAACTCAGAAAAAAGAGGCTCTAATGCTATTGGGCCGGAATAGCTTTATGCTTTCTGAATCAACTCCTTTGCAGAAATACTACTTTTCAAAAACATCTGCTACTTCACATTCAGTTTGGCTAAAGGGGATTTGTTTTCTGAATTTCACTGAATGGAGACAACACTATCAATGACATTTTCATGAGCAGTGTGTTGTTCTTGCATTTGCTGAATTAGGAGGTAGCCACAAGATGCGTGCAAATGTGCTAACTTTCATTGTGTAACCTCTCTCCCTCCAACTTTCTGTAATCTTCCTGGGTTCCCATGCTTCAATCTTGAGAAGACATCAAAAAGAAACTTCTCTTCGGGAGCTTTTTCATTAATGGTGAAAGCCCTGCCTGTGGAAATCATAGAAAGGTGTCTCTTCCTTTGGAGAAACTCAAAGAAATCATCCACCCAATTTCTCTGTCCACAGAGTTGGTAGAGAATTCAAAAAGCCACTAGTGCCCCATTTTCCTTAAAAGACTGGATGAAACACAATTAATGAAAAACAGAACAAACATGAAGAAATTCATGTATAAGGTTGAATATCTCTGTCCTACTGTGATTGGAAAACTAACAGTAAACCATTCCCCAGAAACAGAACTAAATTTCATTCCCACAATACGCTGAATCTGGTTATGAATTAATCCATTTTTTGGATTGATGGATGAATGAATGAATGAATGAATGAATGAATGAATGAATGAATGAATTTGCATAATGCCTTGAATCCTATACTAACCCCACACTCCGGTTCTGTGGGGCTTCATGTATTGTATAAGTACAGCCAATAGGTTTTAAACTGATCTGATAAAATATGTTACATGGATGCAACCAAAGTTAATTCACTTTTCTTCTTTACCACTCTCTCAACCCTGGTTTTCTTTCCTTCTGCAGTCCTTGGGGATACCCAACTATTCAGGAAATTATGGGCAGTCCAGATCTGGTCACCTGGAAAACAATCTTACTATGTCATGACGAGCCACAGAATCTCTCCAAAACAGCTAGATTTGACTTGAAATCTGGGAATCCACTGTTCTTGAATCAGAGACATGCAGTGATATTTCAGGGCCAATTTGCCATGTGGGCTCATAAATAATAAAGAAATTGCCACCTCATGTGGAAACTAAAGTCAAGTGAAAGGGAATTGGATAGAAGCAGGCAGAACTGACTTCCCATAATACCACATCACTCTCTATGAAGTAAGACTCCTTCTGTTGTATTTGTTGACAGAAAGAGAGAGAGAGAGAAAGAGAAAGACCTGGGTTAATGCAAATGAAAATCCCTTACTTATATCCATCCTCCTCCCTCTACCAAATATGTGCTATGGTTCAATATCAACCCAATAACTTTTGTCAGTGACATTTTTTTAAAATTACCTTCTATTTAACCTTGGCATGTCAGTCAGTAGAGTTTTTGTCTCTGCTTATGAGTGTACCTAATGGCATATTTTGATCCCAACCCTGTATAGGCTTTCTTCTGCATTTGACCTCAGTGATACTTGAAAATCTTTCAGGACCCAGCCAAATTTATATAACATGATGTGTTGTTAGCACCCCATTTAAAGACAATCTTTTGTCTTTCTCCAAGCTATCTTCATCACCCTCTTCTCTGTCGCTTTTGCTATCGGCTTAGCAACCCAAACCAGGAACAAACTGCGGAGTCCTTGGTGCTCTCTGAGCTTGGCTGTTTCTTGCAGACATTTCGTTACCTGACTAGGTAACATCTTCAGTGCTAGAAGGGGGTGGGGTTCGCTCTCTGTTTATGCACAGTAGCGTGCCTTGTCAGTGTTGGTGGAGTGCGGTTTTCTTCTTAGTAGTTCCTTGATTAGGCTGTTGTTTACTGCTTATCTTCTCACCAGCAATCAACACCCAGAGAAGCAGGGATTAACACCAGATAAACAATCAATCAGAGAATATCAAGGACTCCACAATTCAACCCTGAGCTACAGATATTCTCTTCTATTGGTACCAGGAACAGATTAATCCAGTCTGAGTACTGCCTTTCTTAAAAGTTGGTTTCTAGGAATGCTCAAAGCACCTTATCTCCAGTTGAATCATTGGTTTGATTCAATCTGGAACTGACTGATTTGTTTAATCAAATCAATCTATCTGATAGGGCACATTGGAACATTTAGTGACTTAATTCAGTCAATTTGAGTCAAAGAATGATTCCAAACTGCCTTCAAAGTAGATCTTTAAATTGAATCTTTGCACAGTCCTACTGGCTCTAGTGAGTTGAGTGAGAGGGTATCGCTCAGTATCTTGGAATAAAGACTTATGTAGATTGGTGAAGAGATGACTTTGGCTGACCAATCCAAATTCTTGGCTTTTGTTCATTAGCTATAAGAGTAGTGAAACCTCAAAGATATGTAAGTTGTGTGTCTAGATGATTCGCCTCTTCCTTTCCTCCTTTGGAGACGGACCAATCTCAACAGAGGTGGACAAAATCAAGCTTTATTTAAAAAGAAGAAAATATAAAATATAATCCCTCTTTTAGTTTAAATATTAAAAATTCAAGCATTCAAAGATGAAGAGTATAAATTATAGAGCTGTCCAACTTGTGATAAAACAACTGTTTAAAAGAAAAATACAAAAGAAAATGCAATGTTCCAGGCAGATCACAGGATGGCCCTGGTCTGCCACAAATAGGTTTATCTTTGCCTCAGGCTCTTCTTTAAAAAGCAAACAGTTCTATGTTTCAAATTAATATTACAGATTGCACAAAAATTCTAGAGACAGTGTGATATCTGTGTATACAACCTGACAGATGGATAAAAGAATAGAGTTACTCGCTCAATTTAAGTTCAAATTCAAATACACATTTCAGTCTAGTCTAAACATCAATGTAAAATAAAGCAGTAAGTATCAAGACTGCTGATACAAGCATAAAACATTACAACACTAACATTTCTATATAGGAATTACAGTTAACATTCATACTTAAAAGCTATGTTATAGCAGAATACAGTATAAATATTAAATCAAATTATACAAAAGTTAATTTTAAAAAACCAGAGAGCTAGAGCTAATTAGCAAATCAAAAGCCATAACATAAAATAACTAAAAGCTATCATTGCTAACACAAAATTACAATAAAACTGTAGCTCTAACTACCTAATAAATCGTGTGATCTTATCAGGCAAGAATGCTACACGTTGTAGCACCAGGAGACAAACATCTATTGTTGTCTCTATTTAGCGTTACTTCAGAGCTTACCAAGCTACAGGAGGAAGTGTTAGAACATAATATATAACATCAAAAGACATATTAGAACACTGTAAAGGAATGTAGAACTGACCTTGGGGAAGATACGTGAGAGCCGTTAAAGGGGGAAGGAAGGAGTGAGTTGTTTAGGCAGAAGAGATTACACAGTCCTAAAACAGAGAGAAGTGTGAGAAATTCAAAATGACCCCACCTTGATTTTGTTTGGTATAAAATGGGCAGAAGGAAGCTCTAACAGCCTTTCAAGATTGTCTTTTTTTACCTTACTACAATAAAAAGCATTCCTAGAATCTACATTGTGCCTGCTTTCTTGATCTGGTCTACCTCAGTCATGAAATTGATTTGCATGCCTTTATAGCATATTGGAGAGCTATGGTTATCCAGATGTTATTGAACCACAGTTCCCAGCATCTGTCACCATTGGCCATTCTCAGGCTATTTCTCATCAGAGAAACCAAGGTTTCCTGCAGTTGCTGTGTTTGACCTCACAGGTCCTCATTATCAGAATCTTCAGGAATGATGGTTACAGGATAGCTGGCCTGTTAGAAGTGATGCTACTCTTGAGAACAAGTTAGTTTGACCTGATGGACTTCACTTCAGCTGGAATTGGGAACATACTGAAAGACTTTCTACCTGCTCATCCTAGGGCTGTATTATGATTTCCATTGGTATTGTATTACTGATGCTTATTTATACCACTTAGCATCTTTTAAGATTGGATTGGTCAATACATGCCCTAAATAAATAAATTTAACCCTTTTTTCCAACATTTCTGTACCTCTGTTCTGTCCTTCCATCTTCACTTCCTGTAGATTTCTTTCCTTGTCCTATAAGTCTACGTCTATCTTTTTTCATCAAAAGTCTAACATATACACACACATGTGTTTGTTTGCAAGAGATACATTGGAAAATTAATATGTGTATGTTTCTAAAAGTGGCTTACTGAAACGGGTAAAGTAACTGCCGCAGGTAACTGAAATGTGACATCTGTCTTCTTTAAACAAAAAAAAGGAAAGAAAGAAACCTTTTTCACACATGATTTAAATCTGACAAGTTGGACTTTGTTAACTTGGCAAAAGAAAGGTTTTCAAGATACAAAAAGACTCCAGCACACACACTGCACTACTCAGCGTTAGTAAAATTGGATTGCACTGGAAACTGAATTAATCAACATGATTCATCTTGTCTTTCAAAAACACGTTTGTTTAAAAATAGAGAATTTGCTGGCACCTTTTGTTGCCTTGATTTTAAGGGAGGATTAAGTTAAATCTGTCTGAATCATTTTAACACTTTGCTACAGCCACACTTAACAGTAGTAATCTCTTCCTTTATACAAACACAGATAGAGCAGCAAAACCTGCCTTATTAAGAAGGGAGCAGACTTTTGTGACATCCAAGTGGTGCAACCCGAGAGGACCCTCTGCTTCTGGTGGGGGGAGCACAGGAAGCGCTGCCTTTCCCTACTGCTCTAGCTTATGACTTCCTTTCTTCATGTTCATGTTCCTTCCCCAGGGGCTACTCATGCTCCAGCAAGCCAACCGTTCTCTCTGAAGAACGGTTGAAGGCATTGGGTGGTAGGCCAGTTGAGTGTCTGTGTAGGCAGTCACCATGGGTACTACCCTAGACACTGCCCTGAGAAACTTTGAGATACATCTGATGGGTCTGCTGTTACTTTGAACCATTTGTGAGCATGGGCATTGCCCAACGTGACAAATCACTCCGCTCCAGGGACTTGTGCACTTTAGGTGCAAGGAAGTCATTTTCCAAGTGGTGGATCTGGAAAGCAGCACAGTTCGGCCCAGAATAATGTTTAAAAGTAGCTGGACTATAACATGGTGACCTTATTTAGATGAACTAAATTACAAAATGTTGTTGGAATCTAATTTTATTGGCTACTTTGTTGTTTTATGGATTTGTTGTCATGTTTTTTTTTATTTCAGTTGTGTACCCTGAAGAGTGTTTGGGGAGTATGGCTGTATAAAAATAGAAAATAAAATAAATAGAAAATAAAATTTAAAAACTTATTGTACCAAAAGAATACCTTTCCTCACTTGTCACTATTTCAACCAGGCTACCAATGAGAAAGGCCCAGTTTGACTAGGCTGATACACCAGATTTCCAAGTCAATAGAGAGCTCCTTTATATGAGAACAGGTTTTACTAAAAAGCATGAGTGAACAACTCAGAACCTGGATCTGCCCCTTCCCCCCACGTTCTTTTTATGGAGCTCCCAAAGTTCTCCAGATCATGTTCTAAAATTTAGAGACAAAAGATCAACTTTCTGTGGAGCAGATAGCACTAAAATTAAAAAAATTTAAGGACTATTTTTATTTTAAATCTCCTGAAATACTCTCCTTAAAGTGACAAATTTTCACTTACCACCCATCCACACAAAATACCATATCACCCCCATGCCCCCTGCAGCCCAGGGCATCCACAGGGGGAGTAAAAAAAAAGTCAGAATGACACTCATGACTATGTGATCAAAGCCCAACTTGTTTGTAGGTGGATTGATTGCATAGCCATGGAGCCCATCTTGACTTTCATGATCAGCCCTGCAGACACCCCTGCTAAAGCCTTCAGAAGCTAATGAAGAAAACAGCACCAAAAGCATTGTCTGCTCTCTTTAAGACAGGCTATTTGAGAACCAAAAGGCTGGATTCTCTTGGTTTTGTAGAAGAACCACTTACCTTGGTCTCTGTATTGAAGGGATGTTCCATCAACCTGGAAAATAATCTATTTTGTCTCAAAGGAGGAAGTAAAATTTGAGGGACCACCTCTCTCTATTCACATCTACCCTTCCCATCAGGTCCAGCAAGAGGAACATGCTCTGGGTCCCATCAGCTGGGGAGTGTCACCTGGCAGGGCCCAGGAAGAAGGCTTTTTCTTCCCTGGCACCTGCCCTGTGGAAAGAGCATCTTCCCCAGAGATCAGATTAGCCCCTGACCCTGCTGGCTTTTCAAAGGGCCATGAAAACATGGTTTTGCTAATGGGTGTGGGGACCCAGGAGTGTGCCGGAGCTGGTGCAGTGGCTGTATTGATTGTCATGGATGGATGTGACAACCTCGGCTATGAATTTTGTTATATGGTTGTTATATGTTTTTTTTTAATTGTTCTTAAATTGTTACACTGTTTTGGTGTTTTTAGACTGTTTGTTCATTGTTTGTCAACCAACCATATATTGAGATGGGGGCAGCTATATAAATTGGGAACATAAATAAATAAATAAACAAACAAACAAACTCAAGCACAAAAGTCTTGAAGGTAGGAATAGGAGACCCCAAGTGGAAGCAGGAGGTAAGCTGTGGTGCTTCTGTGCATGTTCTCTCCTGATCAGTTGAGAAGGAACTATTACCGTGCCAACTCCAGTCTCAAACACTTTGTGGAGAAGGAAAAAAGGAAAAACTAGGACTGGTTGAATCCAGGGAGAGCCACATCAGCCGATGCTTTAGTTGAACAGCTTGCAAACCTTGGCTTTACTTTGGTCAAAGGAAGCTGAGATTTTCATTGGACTGGAGGAGAAGTTGGCCAGAAGAAGGAATGGGAGGGACATCAGGGGAAAGGTGGGGTGTATTCCTAAAGTCCCACCCCCTGATGTTACCTGAACCACATCAAAAGATGAGGGTAACAAATTCAGCCCTTGAATTAGATTCAGTTCCTTGCTGTATCTTCTCCTTGAACCACAGCATCTAGAAAATCTGCCTACGCTCCTTGTTGGAGACAGCCCAAGTACGCTTGTAATTAATTGCCAGGTTTGAACCATTTGTTTTGACAATTTGGTTAGTGTGTGTACTCTTCAAGGGTTGGGCCCTGCCCTGCTCCTTTTTTCTCCCATTCCAAACCCTCCATGCTTGATTAATCTCCCACAGACTGAGCTGATTTGTAAATCATGCCATTAATTAAAACATAATTCATCATTCTTATTAATAAGGGTGCAAACGGGAGACATTTTCCATTGCCTTCACGCAGGTGGAACCAGCAGTTTTGCCTCCTCATAACTGAACACCTGCAAATTAGATGATTTTCCTGCCGAGTTCATCCTGGGCGTACAAACAATACAGGGAAAATTAATTTTGAAAATGTTTGTTGTCTTCTTTCTCCCTCTTTCTCCCGTCTTTTATTATTACTACTACTATTTTTCCTTACAGGCACATCATGATGAAACAAGGGCATTCAACATGATGAAATTAGAACACAATTATTGCTTGAAGTCAAACAAACCTCTGCCTTGCATAAAAGGTGGAGAAATTCCGGTTGGCTCACCTGTCCAATTATAGTCATGCTGTGTAATCAGCTCCAGTTGGATTTTTGGCTGGAGATCTTCAGGAACTATTCTGGGAAATTGAGGAGACATGTTCCATCCTATGCCATTAGCATGTACCGTATGCTTTATGTTTAGGCGCAAACAGTGGGAAAATCCTCCATTTACACCAACAGGGAGCAATTACAGCTTCTGGAAATGTGCTGTTCTGAATTGTTAAAAGAGCTGATGTGAGCAGGAGGGAGCAAGAAAAATATTGTGCCTTTGTGGAAGCAACGACAATATCCATCTGTCTTGCTTGATTTGTCGTGTCGGTTCATGTTTATTGAACAGCCAGCCTGACACCAACTTGTAAGAGGAATGTCAAATCCCTTTTGGAGAGAAGAATCCAAGGGATTCTCAGGTCCAAACTGACTTCACTGAAGGATACTTATTCTCAGAAATATTCTGCTGGGGTGGATAATTCTTCTTCTTCTTCTTCTTCTTCTTCTTCTTCTTCTTCTTCTTCTTCTTCTTCTTCTTCTTCTTCTTCTTCTTCTTCTTCTTCTTCTCCTCCTCCTCCTCCTCCTCCTCCTCCTCCTCCTCCTCCTCCTCCTCCTCCTCCTCCTCCTCCTCCTCCTCCTCCTCCTCCTCCTCCTCCTCCTCCTCCTCCTCCTTCTTCTTCTTCTTCTTCTTCTTCTTCTTCTTCTTCTTCTTCTTCTTCTTCTCCTTCTCCTTCTCCTTCTCCTTCTCCTTCTCCTTCTCCCTCTTCCTCTTCCTCTTCCTCTTCCTCTTCCTCTAATGGTATGGATGCTCTTCTTCTTCTAATGGTATGCTCTTACTAACACAGAGCTGGACATTTTCTGAATATATTTTTTTCTGAGAAAATATCTGAGTTGTTTCTTTTTCTTGCCTCTTCATCAGGTGTGTCCATAGGGGAGGGTCAAAAAAGTCAAGATGACGGCTTTACCACCATGATTTAAGTCCCACCCTTTTTTTTTTTACATTGGTGGTGCAAATAAAAAGAGGGTGGGGCTTCAAACACATGATGGCAGCTGCCTCCTTGACTCTTTGGATGATTCCTGGGGACACTCCTGCTGAGGGATGGACCCTTGGGAGAATTTTATTGAAATATCTGCCTTGGTTTCTCTTCCAACAGCCCCCATTATACAACACTCAATTTTCTACCATTGCAGCATAATCTAAACTGAACATAGAGATGACCAGAACAAGGATGTGACTATAGTTTTTCCTCTGCTGATATCTAGGGACAAAGTTGTTTGTGTTCAGCCTCCAGCTAAGGATAGAAAAAAGCCAAGATGGTGGTTATAACCGTGTGATCTAAGCACTGCCTCTATTTTTATATGCATCACTTTGATTGCATGGTCATGGCTGCCTTCTTGACTTTTTTGAACCATCTACAGATGTCCCTGCCCCCCTCCTCCCAACTCTAACGTTCTCCTATGTTAATGATTTTTTTCTACATTTTTTTCTCTATTGAAGTCTGTGGGCCAATAATTGGGAGTGTGTGTGAAATCCAAACTACTACAGATTGGGGAAGGTTCCAACTGCCTTCATTATCCCCTCCCTAAAAAGAACCCTGGATGTCTTCAAGATCCATTGAGGCTTCTTGAGAACATGTAACCCAAGGAAGGTGAACTTGGTGCTTGTGGGCACCAGCATGTCTCAAGATGCCCCCTTGGTGTCCTCCTAACTATCTTCCCACTAGACATTTTTTCAAAGATCCTTCAAAAAAATAAATAGAAAGCTGTTCAATTACGTAGCACAGAACCAGACTCTAGCATATCTATTTCCAGCAATGTTTTGGGGCCCCATGAAGACCCAGTAGGATGAGAGACAGTATCCCACTTGCAAGTGCTGGGTTTGAGGAAATGTCAAGCATCTCTGAGCTAGTATAGTGTAGCAGTTAGCCTTCTTGTCGGTGAGCATTTGGTGACTGGTGATGCCCACCACAGCAGCCACTTTGTGAACAAGGAAGTCTCCCACGGCAGCCATTTTATGAGTGTACTGCCACATGCTCTCAAAATTTCAAGCATTTTCCTGACACCAAAGATTGTGTTCCCAGACAGTCTAAAACTTTGTTCCTCATGTAGGAAGCACAGTGGACTTACTCTTTGCATGAGAATTGTGTTTGCCACAAAGGCTAAAGCTCATGCTGAGTTTCAGCCAGCCAGCCCATTAAATGTGAATTATGGACCTCAGTCTCATGGCACCAAAAGAGGAGCAACATACCATTGATTGCCTCCTCCTGGCTTAGCAATTTAAAACCCTGGGATTAACTATGACCTCTAGGAACTTTCAACATGGCCTTTAATTCCTTCAAAGGTTGCTGCCTTTGAAAGCGATTCCAGGCAGCAAGATTCTTATGCCATCACTGAACAAAACATGTGCAAAATTGTGTTTTGGACACATAATGTTCCAAAGCCAGAGCACACCTTGCTCGCTTTGAACTACTTCCACCTGGATTGGCTCTTCCGGGAGAAAAACAGAATATTTCCAAGAATACCAGATTATTCTATGACCAGGACAGTCAATGAGCTTTACACTATTATCCATAGTTCATCTGTCCTTACTTCATTTCACTCTTTCTATCTTGCCACACTCTGTACTACTTGTTTACATGGGTGGTTATACAGTATATTAAACATTTCAGCTATACATGCAGAAGAAATTGCTTGCTCTTACTACAGGGACTCACCCAGAACCAATGAGTTGCAGAGTAGTAAGTTAAATATCAGAATAGAAGGCTGTCTATTCTGTTGTTGCTCTGTGTCTTCTTCAGCCTTTATAATATAACTTTCTCCTCTGCAACACTTTGACTTTCCTTGGAATCTAATTACAACTTGGCTCCAGATGTTCAAGCAAATGTTTATGATTCACAGCTAAAATGTGGATTTTCCTCACTTGCAAGTGCTGGGTTTGAGGAAATATCAAGCATGGGTGAGCCAGAATGGTGTAGGAGTTAAGATGCTAGAGTAGGATCTAGAAGATCCTGGTTCTAATCCACCCTCAGCCATGAAAACTTACTGGGTGACTTTGGAGCAGTCACTACCTCTCAGCCCATCCTACCTCACAAATTTGCTGCTGTCAGGAAAATAGAAGGGGAAGGGGTGCTATATACATTGCCTGGGGCTCCTGGCAGAAGGGCGGGATATAACAACCAAATTAAAACAATCAGGATTCCCACTTGCAAACTAAGCTAATATCTGGAATTTGCTACCCTGGTCTGACCAAGCAATACTGTACATGGAGAACATTTGAACAGTGACTTCTGGGGAAGAAATAGCAGACTGAAGATGGCTTTGCAAAAAGTGGAGCTGATGACGGTGGTGGAATGAAGAGCCGGCAAGTAGACCGGTTCTTCAGTAATTCCTCTGGACAAAGAGAGGATTTGAGATTGCCCACAAGTGTTCCAGACAGTTGTTCCTTGTGAAGAAACCACAAGGCAGTGGTCTCCAGTGCATTTAGAGTTCTGGGAGATGAGGGAATAAACACTTTGCTCAAACTGTGGTAGGTACCTTTGAAAGAACACTGGGTTCACATACTTCCTTTTCTAATCACTTTTGGAAATTGCTTGTTAACTGCTTTTCAGCTATTAGGAACCTTTGGATCAACAAGTTTTACAGCACCAGGTGAGTTTCCTCCAATCCTTAGCAAAAGAAATTTTAACTACAAGTTTAAGAACTTTAAAAATCTGGGGGGGGGGGGATAAACAGCAAAAGGTTGATTAAAACTTTAATTTTATAAAGTTATAGACTAAGATAAATTTGAAATAAGATTTTGGAATTAATTATAAAGAATCCTTCCCATGGGAAAATGCTTTTGTTTTCATTTAAAAAAACATAATAAGACTTTAAAAATTGGACACTAGAGGGAACTAGAGGAAACTAAAGACTATAATTAAAGGAGAAGAACACTTAAATTCAACTTACAATTACAGAATGAAGCAAAATATTTTAACATTGGACATATTGAAGGATATTTTTGAACAATGGACCCAGAAGTTAATTTCAAGAGTGTCTGCCTCTATGGATAGACTGTGTTTAAAAGATGTTATGGAAGAGGAACATGTTTTATCTGACAAGACTGAGACTGATCTGAAAGTGGATTTAAATACAACAGGCTACAAGAATGATATGGAAAAAGATGCTATGCTGGACATAAAAAGAAACCAGCTGATGTCTTAACTATTAAAAGGGATATACAAATAACAAGCCAACAGAGCAATCTGGATAATTTTCCTGTATTGGATTTGCAAAAGAGGCTTGTTAAAGTTTTGAAGAATTTTGTGAGAAAGGACAAAGAAAAAATGAAAAGAAATCAAGTTCTACATTATTTGAAGGGACTAAAGATCAAGATAATTAGAAGTGAAAGGAAGGAATATAAAGTTAGTTTATTTGATCAAGGTTAAAATAGATATGTTATTATCTCTGGTAACCCTTGATGGATTTTTGCTGATCAGGACTGAACGACAAAGCTTTAAGGATTTATTTATAGAAAGGAGATGGGATATGGGAAGAACAGGTCATCTGTAGTATTTTAAGAGAAGGTGATAAGTTACTAAAATTGTTTATATTTGTTGTGATGAAGAAGAAAGTCACTAATATATTTCTTTTCTTTTTCTTTGCTATATCCTTATTTTTTCTTTTTTCTATTTCTGTATGTTTTCTATTTTTTCTTTCTTTTCTCCACCTTCTATCTTTTCTTATTCTTTTATTTTTATTTTTTTTAGTTTGTATTAGTCTTTACTGTTGTAACTGTAATCTTTAATAAAATTACTATATAAAAAAAGAGAGAACATTCGAACAGCGCTGTGCTAAGAGCAACATGGTGATACAATTGCCCCACCAGGAGCATAGCTTTCAATTCAGTCCGTGGCTCTTGTCCACAGCAATGCTGGAGAAAAAAAATCTAGTAATTATAAGTGAAAACATTGGCTGAATTCTAATATTTGTGATATACACCCAAGGCTTTCTCAGTAGCACAGCACCACTCCTCATGTTATTATTTTATGTATCCAGTGTTGAGAATTGACAACTTATAACATTAACAGGGTTTGGACACAGATAATAATAAAGTCACCATTCACCAATCCTTTTTCTTGATCCTCCTTCTCCCAAATAATGATAACAACAACAAACAATGGAAACAGCAATACAACCATAAGAAGGTTTTGGAAGACCCAACAATTAAGCCAACTACTAAAACCATCATGTATGTAACCTTCAGCTGGATGAAATGGTGTGTCATAGGGCAACAAGGTACCTTAAATGGGCTAACTTATAGAATGCATCCAAAATCTGGGACCCATTACTCCTGTGAGATTCAAATTTGGGAAATTTGTGGCCCCTTCAAGCCCTGCTACACTGCCATTCTGCCATGGTCAGCCCAGGTCATGTGATCATCATGGGCATATCCCCGCCCTCTTTCCCGCCTCACTCTGTCCCCTGCACCCTGTCAGCTGGCAGCAAGGCTCATCAGACGAGCAGCCATTGGCTGCTTTGGAAACAAGGCAGAAATTTGAAATCTCTTAACGGCAGTTGGCGCTGAGGGAAGGATGAGGGAGCAACTCGAATGCCTGCTGGTGAGGTAGGGCTGGCTGGGGGGTGCTGGCAGTCGACGGGTGAGCCCTCTTCCTCCACCAGGGAGGGGGCCCTTGGGAACATGCCAGAATGGGGAGTGGGGGTGCAGTTTTTCTCACAGTCCACAGCTCCCTTTGTTCCACCTCCCTCCAGCAAAGTGACAGGCAGTTCCATGGGCCAGCTGAGGAGGAGGAGGAGGAGGAGGGGGCGGCTTCACTGAAGCTCTCCTGAGGGTTGTGAGGGAAGGGCAAACAGTGCAAGCCTATATTATATGTGGAAAGGGAGGGAGGGAGGGAGGGAGGGAGGGAGGAAGGAAGGAAGGAAGGAAGGAAGGAAGGAAGGAAGGAAGGAAGGAAGGAAGGAAGGAAGGAAGGAAGGAAGGAAGGAAGGAAGGAAGGAAGGAAGGAAGGAAGGAAGGAAGGAAGGAAGGAAGGAAGGAAGGAAGGAAGGAAGGAAGGAAGGAAGGAAGGAAGGAAGGAAGGAAGGAAGGAAGGAAGGAAGGAAGGAAGGAAGGTTTCTGATGCTCCCTGCCAGCTTCCCACAAGCAAAGTCAATGGGGAAGCCAGCAGCAAGTCATAAGTCACTGGCATTCCCGCTGCCATTTTGCCCTTGGTCATTCGGTTTCTCTGTTTAGGCAAGGAAATATCTCTGAAATGATGACCCAACGGGTCACGAGTTGTCTAGTATATCCTAGAATTGTGGGAACTCTTGTGATTTAATTAACAGAATAGGATTATGGTTGAAAATACGATCCTCATGCATTTTAGCAGCTTCTGAGCAGGATCAAGAATACTCTGGTCTTAAATTTTATTGTTTTAAAAAAGGTAATGGAATAATTATTAAAGGTTGCCTTCCCTTGTCAGTTTGTTTTCCACATTGTTTCTCATTCAGAAGTCCTGACTCTTCAGATACTGATAAGGTTGAGGAAGTGGAAGTGTTTTTTTAGAATAGTGTATGGGACTCCCAAGTTACTTACAGAAATCATATTTGGTATTTCCTTTTCTAATTTCCTTTCTTCTATGATGGAACTCAACAGAACTTATGTAGAGTATTTAAGAGGTCTTTTCCTCTAGTATTGATCAATGCCAAATCTATTTAACTCCAGCAACCAGCTGCTCTCAGGCTTAGGTTGAGTTGCCATGGAAAGAGGGAAAGGAAAAAGTGCAAAAAATGTATAATGACTTGAGAGGCATAAATGCATCTAAACTGTAATACCATCTTCTGAAACTAATGCTTTTCTATATGCAGAAAGCCAGTGATTCAGAAATATCTTCTCTTATTTGATCCTAATCATATAAATGGACCCCAGTTAGAACAACATAGATGTTGAAAGATGAAATCCTATGTCAACCTAGACACTGAATCCCACCTTCTCAAAAAGAATAGTCAAAATCCATTACAAAGCACACTAACGTAAGATCAGGTGGAGTACATCTGCAAAGGAGGAATTCTGGGATAGCATTCAAATGCTTACCAAAGAGTTCACTTACTCCAAAGTGTATGTGTAAATGGCAGTGAGCAATTCTGCTTACATCCATTATCCTTCTTTCACTCTGTTGGGCCATGGCATTGTTTCTCTCTTGGCCCCACATCTTTCGTTGCTCCTGTGCCCTCCTCTTGTGTCCTGAAGGACAC
The DNA here is from genome assembly GCF_059951505.1 of Python bivittatus. Classification (NCBI taxonomy): domain Eukaryota; kingdom Metazoa; phylum Chordata; class Lepidosauria; order Squamata; family Pythonidae; genus Python; species Python bivittatus. The sequence continues at coordinate 57,878,757 of NW_028277058.1, forward strand.
AGCTGTCACTACATCAATTACTGGCATTCATTTAGCTGTTCCCACCATGACCCGAATGGACTCCTAGTTCTCTCACTGTTGACAGTTTCTCAGGTTTGCAGCCAAGACGACCACTGTCTACTGACCTCTCCACAGACAACCTTATTATGGCAAATTGGAAGTAAGGAAGTAGTGGAGACCGTGACCCAATTAGATCTTGCCTTCTCTAGTATAGCTTGGGGGCTTAAATTACTTGGATGAAGCAGGGATGGTAGACAATTCTGGAGAACAAGGGGGGGGGGATGCTCGGCAACTCACCCATTGCTTTTCTTCTTCTTCTCCTTCCCCCTCCTCATCATTTGGAGAGTGACAATGCCAATTATACCTGTCAATAGGACATAATAAGGTCATCTTTCCTCTTTAGTTCTTCATAGGCAGCTCATTTCTAGAAAGTGGGTGGATTTTCTTTTCTTTCTTGTTGATGATATCTTTTCACTTGCCCTAAAAACTCAACAAGAAAGAAAAGAAAATCCACCCACTTTCCAGAAATGAATAAATATAAATTCATTGAAGGATGTGTTTTTTAAAATAAATATAGGTAGAACTGAGCTTTATGTCTATGCAAAAATGTTTTTCCTTCAGTGAAATGATAGCTTCCATTTTAGCAGGAAAATCTATTCTTCTCTGGCAGATTCCACAGAACTGTACAGATTCTATGCACATATATCAAAACATGCAAAGGTGGATTCACACAATACATGGCTTCTTTTAGACTTTTATAAGGGAAAATGACTGAATCTCTAAAGGGTGACTTCAACTAATCCTATACTAGAACTGTTTTGAACCTATAGTCCAAGGGTTAGAATGATCATTGTTTGGGGGAGCATAGAAAAGAGGAAATGGTCTTCATTCTGAAATGATTGAATAGCTTATTCAGCTCAATGGGAGCTGCTCACAGAAATCTGATGGAGAACTCAAGTATTGCCCTTATATTTTGCTTATGAATCAGGAACTAAATGTTGAACTAGACAGGCCTTTGGCCTGATCCTGAAGGACTCTATTTACATTCTTATGACTGCCTTACCTGTGACACAGTGTGAAAGTTCTAACATTTTCCAGTAAGGAATTCCTTATGAAAACCTAAAGTATCTGTGAAGTTTTTCATAATGTAAAGCCTGCCAATCTGTAATCTGTTGGAGAAATAATTGAAGACTAAGCAGAGCAATGAGCTTTATTTATTTTTTATTTATTTATTAAACTTGTCCCCACCCATCTCCCCCCAATGGGGGATTCTGGGTGGCTCACAACATATTAAAACAATAAATAGATATACAATTAAAATTTATAACAACACACGTTTACAAAAATAAAAGGAAAAAAATCCAGGAGGCTGATGGTTCAAGGCAGCAACACCAGGCCTCTAGGGGGCTAGCCAACCCCACATCTGATGATCTTTAAGGACATGATTGGGCCCAGTCCACTGCCAATGTACTGAACATGTTCCTGGCCCATCCCTTTCAACTAGAGATGAGGAATCACTGGCATACAGAATTCAAGCAGGCTTCATGGTTGTGCAATACAACCTGTGAAAGATTTCCAACATGATATGTTCCCCTAGGTCTAAGTGGTCCATTCGTGCCCAGTGCCAGCCTTTTGGGGAACATCCAGGTGCCAGGTTGGAAGCTGCAAAGTTAAGTTTTCCTTAGGGCGGGGCTGAATGCCCTTTTAGCAGCCAGATGTTAATTCTTGAAGGTCAAGATAAGCCAGCCAGTTCCATCACATTTTTATGCAAATCAATGGGTTTAATTTTCAACCTTCCTTTTTCCCTTTTCAAATGTCTTCATTTCTGCTGGAAAACAGCAAGAAATTGTAGCCCTGATTTCCAGAAATATGCCCCAAATTTAGGCAGCAGATTCCTGGTCACTGCAAACTGGACAACTGCAAAAGAGGGGTTGGGTTTTGCACATGCTGCCCACTTGTCTTTGGAGAGAAGGATCTTCCAACATGCACATGTTCCCCATCCTCTGTGTGCGAACCCAACCAGTTGTGGCTTATTCAAAAAAATATGGTTCAGGATATCATAACTTAGCCATGTGAACCTAAGCAAAATATGCTCTGGTTCTAAATTGCCCCTTGTACTGGAGATCTCAGGTGCTGAAAATGCAAAATAAGGAAAGTGGATTATTGTTAAGCATGTTAATGAAGACCTGTCAACCGCTTTGAAGATTAAAGTGACATATCCCCCATAAGTGATTCCTTTTTCAAAAGAAAAATGGTTACATCATTGCCATAAATTTATGCTTCTCTCAGAGGGGAGTTTCCTGGGGTCTTTTTGTAGTGTTTTGCAGAACAATATTAAATTAATATAAATCATTGTCCCAAGGACTGTCTGGAAACCTGTCAAAAATGTCACAGATGAGTTGTCAAGAAAACTACTAGCAATTTAGAAGCAAAGAGATTCTCCTCAGAATCTCTGTCTAGGCTCTTCCTTAAGTATTATTCTTTCTCCCCCAATCTTCTCTGTGCAATGGATATTTCCTGACCACTCTCTGTACATAATTACATATCACCCTTGTTTTCTGTTAATTAGGCATCTCTTTTAGCTACCAGGCCCTTCATATTGTTTTTATTTGCTTCTTAGTATAAAATTGAGCTTTCTGTTAAGTGAGCATCTTCACTACATTGAGAGTGAACGTAATTGTCCTCATATTGGGCTAATGATTCCTAATTCTGATGGATTATTTTATCAAGAGAGAGAAGGATGTCATTCCCTCCTCCCCCCCCCCCAAAAAAAATCCTCCAAGAACAGAAGATGGTTTGGGTTCTTTTGCAATAACAAGAAGAACGAAAGTTTCCAAAGACCACCCAAATATGAACCCACTTGGTGCAGTAAATCTTGGTAATAACTTCACCTGATTAAGTTATTCCTCCCCCACACCCCACTCCTCTGAGTTTTTCATCCATGAAGATTTATGAAAAGTTACTTAGAAACACCTGGATGGAATTTGAAGAGAAAAAAAAACGAACAACAATCAAAAATTCCCAATCCATCATCATACCCTGTTTTGCCTGCAAGCACTTCTGTCTTGCTAAATGAATGGCAACGTGTTGGAGGAAAGAGGTGTCTTCACACCACATAACTATTTTGCTCAAGGGAAGACAGGGACTTCCCTGGCTCCCCAGAGCCTCCCCAACCCACCTCTGTTTTCAGGATTTGTAGGATCTTTTTATGGTGACAGCATTGAGGAAGCTCTGCAATATGTCCTTTCTCTTAATTAAGTAAAATATAATTTCTCCCTTGTATGGGTAGAAGATGATATTGTAGAATTTTCTCTGTGAGAGGCAACTCACCGCTGTTCTGGGGAGTCAAAATTGCAAGATGGGGGGCATGGAGTCACAATGGAAGCCCCACCCCTTTGTACAGGTGTGCAAACACCACACCCATCTTGCAGATGATAAAAACACCCCTGTGGATGCCCCTGGTCAGAGAGGGCTGCAGAGAGGGCTCAAAAAAATTCAAGAGGGCAAGTGAAAAACAATTTGTAAAAAAAGGTATGGGGATTCAGCTACATACCACCATCTTGACTTTTTTGATGCTCCCCACACCCCCACCCCCACCCAGAATGGAGGCCTTTGCTGCTGTTTTCAATTCTGTCTGCAAGGCATACGTTTTAGTTGTTCTTTGGAAAAGAAAAAGGGTGATTTATCAAGACTATCTTAACAAGTCTAAAATCAAGTACAGATATCAGATCCACGAGGCAGACCAGATCATGAAATCAAGGCTAAAACTACTTGTATTGAGATTGGCTATAACAGTGTTTCTCAATCGTAGCAACTTTAAGTTATGTGGACTTCAACTCCCAAAATTCCCCAGCCAGAATTCTGGGAGTTGAAGCCCACATATCTTAAAGTTGCCAAGGTTGAGAAACACTGGGCTATAATAACAGAATCTAGCAAGTCTAATTGTGCTATACCTCCCCTTCCTTCCTATACACCAGTAAATCAGGGTGGTGTCTGCCTGAGTCACTTCCAAATGTTATCTCATTGCTCTGCATTTAAACAACGTTTCACCCCTTTCATCTAGGTAACGGTTCCTGTATATTCCCATCAAGGTTCCCTTACTCTGTACAACAGAAGTGATCCATTCACTGTGGCTACATAAGAAGCCGGTGGTTTTCACATGATATTGGAGAAAAATAGCTTCCTTGCCAACATTTAAAATTGTTTTAAAAGGAAGGAGGGAGAGGAACCACAAAACATTTTTCTCTCTTTCTCATATATTAAATTATTATTACATATTAATCAATCTACAGTACACACTCCATGTTCCATCCAAGTGCTCTAGCCAAAAGTGGTCTTGATATTTTCCCATTTGAATTCCCCATAATGTCAATTTAGCATGATCATAAAAATTAAGTTGTTATTGGAATGCTGTTATACTCTTTTCCTACCACCCAGGAGTTAATATAGGATGGGGAATTCCATACTTACTCTGTAATTAGACCATAACACCTTCCAACAGGTTTCTAATTTGGAATGGCTTCTCTTTATGTTTTGTAATTGTTGTTTTAATCTTCTTGTTTCATACTGTTTTGGTGTTTGTTAGCATATATAGCCCAGTGGAACTTTTGGCTATTTGCAGGCTAAACATTTAATAACCAAATAAACATCAATCAATCAATCAAAAGCTGGGGTATTGTCAAGCTGCTTTTTAAAAAGAAATGAAAAAAACACACCCCTCTGTTTTAGACACACACACACTTTGTTGTCTTGTTTCTGCTGGCAAGACAAAGTTTCCTGTGTAGAGAATAAGGGAAATGACCTTGACAGAAATGTGCAAGAACCATTGTAAAAGCAAAGAGGGCTGAAACATTATTGAAGTCTTGGGAAGCAAGATAATATCCAGAAATCAATCAAGCAAACACCCCCCTGATTCACTGGAGTATAAGAAAGAGGGGAGATACAGCATAATCAGACTTGCAAGATTCTGTTTTTAAAACCTATCTCAATAAAGTATAGTTCTAGTCTTCCCATGGAGTTAATTTTCTGGTCCGATCTACCTAGTGGGGCTGACACCTACCTTATTCTCAGTAGGAAGCTGCGCAACTAGGAATGGATTCCAGGAAGTTGATTTCTAGTTTTTGATTTGTGCCCTTTCCCCTCACTCAAAGGACGCTTTTCTCGCATACTGGATCCTCTTTCCAGAAACCCCATCCTAGAAGGGTCATTTTTAATTTATTAGTTTCTCAATATTTATTTATTTATTCGATTTCTTTGTTTGATTTATATGGTGGCCCATCTCACCACTTTAGTGACTCTGGGCAGCTAATGAGGTTTTTACAAAAAAAAACTCAAGAAAACAAAACAAAACAAAAATAATATGGTAGCAGCCGAGAACATGACGGTCACCACAGTAACAGCTGTCTCATGGGCTTCCCAAAGCCATGCCAAGGAAATCAGCCTTGTTTCTAAGGTTTTATGAAATGACAGCAAAGTCAGGGGCCAGCCAGATTTTGGAGGTGGCAGGGAGTATGATGGTCTAGAGCAGCGTTTCTCAACCTTGGCAACTTGAAGATGTGTGGAATTCTGGGAACTGAAGTCCACACATCTTAAAGCTGCCAAGGCTGAGAAACATTGCTCTAGAGGGCTGCCACAGAAAAGGCCCTCTTCCTAGATCCCACCATATGACATTCCCCAATAGATGGGACCTGGAACATGTCTCTAAAGCTGTCTCATTGCTCTTCCATGTACAGTGCAGATATATTTCTCCTAAATAATATCTGTGCCCAGCTTGGTGTGGCACCTAGCCCCCCTTGATTCAACTTGAAAAAGCTGTGAAAGTTTGGGCCTGGTAATACTTGGATAGAAGGCCAACAGCCAATCCCAGGGCTGTTGGCTACACTGTGAAAAAATAATATCCTGGAAGAAGGTAATGTTGTACTATGGCCAAGAAAACTACATGGATGGGTGGATGTGTCCCTGACATAAGTAGGCATTGAGTTTGACTCAAAGGAGACTTAACTTTTCTCTGTCCTTCAATCTTTGAGAAGATCCACAAAGAAGTACAACACATCCTCAGAGGAAGCCCAGGAGTTTCAGGGGAGTTTAAGGTGCCTTGGAGATCATGTTCTTTTCTACCAACTGCTCCAAAAATGCTTTTAGCTTTGATTGTCTTCTGAAAACAGGACATCTTATGCTGGTTTTCAGCACTTTTCTGGGGGGCAGTGGGGAGGCTTAATCATCTTGTGTGAGCATTGCTATTGAGTCACTGGCTCAACACATGACAAATTTGTCTATTTTTTCACACATCCATATATATCCTTGTACTTTATTCTCTTCAGACTGAACAGTGTTATGCAAAGCACATAAAAAGTATATAGAAAAGTAGTTAAACTAAAGGTTTGCAATCAGCAAAAGCAAATGTAGCTAAAATTAGTTTACACAGCACCAGTCGCTCTACGTCTTCATAATTTTCTGTCCTTGCAAGCCATCTTTGTCGCCCAAAAGTCCACCTCTTCATACATTGCATTTTGTTCTTTAACCTTCTCACCTCTCCTTTTTTCTTTTCTTTTCTTCTTTCGGAGGATCTCCTCAACTCTATTCAACTTTAACATTTTCAATCTTCCCCTTCACCCTTCCTTCATATATTTGTTTTGCAATTTGATCTTCATTCATTCTCTCTAGATGATCAAGCTACCCAATATGTTTTCATACTGGCCACTCACTTTTGTATTCAAACTACATTCATTCAGCATCCATTAATTCTTGATCCCGTTTCTTCTTGTTTTTACTACATGCACTTCTAAAGTAATCCATTCCCACTGCATTCACCTTACAATTATCATTCTCCTGGCATACCCAACTTTCACTTCCATAAGTAGGCAGAAGTATGCTCCTATATACAGCATGCTTTTTTACACAGGTGTTCCTCTCCTCTCCCCTCCTCTCCCCTCCTCTCCTCTCCTCTCCTCTTTTTCTTTCTTTCTTTCTTTCTTTCTTTCTTTCTTTCTTTCTTTCTTTCTCTTTCTCTCTCTCTCTCTCTCTCTTTTCCCTTTTTTCTGATGGGGCAATTAACTGGGGCAAACCCATACCTTGGTAGGAGAATACATATTAGTAAGGATAAAGACTCAACCTCAGGTTTGGAAACTGTCTGGAACTTAATCAATCTCATGATAATCTAGTTCCATACTCATCTGATGTCAGATCACCATCTAAAATAGTTCCAAATTAAGAGTTCTGTAATGTACTGTTGAAATTTTCCACTAGGGCTACCAGAAGTGAGTTGCAAAAAGTCTCAACCACCACTTGATGGCAGCAGAGAAAGATTTTAAAACCATCTCTTTGCTGCCATTTAAAGGTCATTTGGATTTTTGCAGGCCAGATCTGGTAGTCCTATAATTTCTCTCCATCATATTTGTGGGCAAAGTGGGTAAATAACTTCTCTGATGGACAGAGAAACTCTCCAAACAATTCTCAAGGATGTTCTCCCTCTTAATCGAGACTGAGCACTGCAACTAAAAAAGGCACATGGGAAGGGGCTCTCTCCCAGGTCTACCCACTGGAAAGTAAAACATTATGTGCAACCCAAAAAAGGGGTATGGCTTCAAGCACTCCATTATGTCCACCATCTTGACTTTTTGATGCTGATCATTAGGTTTTTAACCTTTGAAAATGTTGTGATTTATTTCATTTATTTGTTATCCAATTTTGAGGCCACCCAACTCCTTAACAACCCTGGCCCACTGACAAACAAAAGGAAACCAGTTGACCAACCCCCAAACCAAATGACTGGTGACTGATATTTTATCAGTCACCTTGCATTGAATTTTATCACAGAAGGGAGGGAAAGAAATGTCTTAATAAAATTAAACAAAGAAAACTTGAGCATGATCTCTTGGATAACTTATCAACTCTTGGAGCAGGGTAATCCTGTTAGCCATTTGAGGTAGTCTGGACAAGAAGCATGATAATGAATACTAACTCTATCTTTATGGCAGTGTTTCTCAACCTTGGCCACTTGAAGATATGTGGACTTCAACTCCCAGAATTCCCCAGCCAGCATGACTGGCTGGGGAATTCTGGGAGTTGGAGTCCACATATCTTCAAGTGGCCAAGGTTGAGAAACACTGCTTTATGGTATAAGGTTGCATTAACAGAATCTTGCAAGTCTGAAAGTAGCCCTCCCATCCCTCACTTTTACTCGCCCAAAAACCAGAGAAGGACCCTTATGAGATGCTTTCCCCACCCGTTCTCCTTCGGACTCAGATTTCGCTTCCATTGTCTAGTCTGCGACTGTTTCCCCAGTCTCCCAAAATCATTCCCACCTACGATTGCAAATCCTGTATTCATGGGTTTGGTCTTGCTGGACTAATTAACTACAGAAATCTCAAGGAAAGAAACAAACGACTTGTCCTTTAAGCTTTAAGACAAAAGAATCAAAGCTGAGAGGAACATATCCCGCAAACCCCCCATCTTGGTAAAGTGTTATAGCACAAGGTACCCAAAGAAGCAAGCTTCTTACCACACCAATTGCTTTTGGGGCTATCACCTTGGCAAGACGAAAGGGGGAACCTTCTTTAAAGGTTTCACTAGCTCAAGCAAAGAGGAAGTGGAAACCTTTTGAAGATGCAGCAAATTACCTTGCTCTTTCTCCTCATCAAAGCCACTGAAATCTGTGTCTTAAAAGGAAAGTTTGAAAGCCCTTCCTCACCTGTTCCATTCTTAGAGAGCAGAGATTTTCAGTTACGGATTAATTAATTAACCCAGTTAGTAACGTACAGGTAGTCCTCACTTACCATCAGTAATTGGGACCAGGAACTCCATCACTAAGCAATGCGGTCGTAAAGCACGATGTCACATGACTGTGCTGACTTATAACAGCAGTTCCAGCAGCCCCAGTTGCTCTTGCTGGGCAAATCCTGCGTGGCCATTAGGTGTGACGTCACATGATCATCATTTGCAACCTTCTGTCGGCTTCCTCACTGACTTTGCTTGCCAGAACCCAGCAGTGAAGGTTGCAAATGGTGATCATGTGACTGCGGGAGACTGCGGCCATCACAATTGCAAGCCGGTTGCCAAGAGCACGAATCACAATCATATGACCACAGGGACCCTGCGATGGCTGCAACTTTGAGGATCGGCCCTAAGTCTCCTCATTCAGTGCCATCTTAATTTCAAACAGTCACTGAACAAATGGTCATTAACTGAGGACTACCTGTAATTCCTTTGCAGCAACAGGAGTCTTTTACTGTCCCACTCCAACTATGGGAAAGAAGAATATTCCATTTTATGTGTATAGTCTATCCCATTTTCTGATGAAGGCTTCTGACGGGTCTTATGGACTAACCCCCCAAACTGACAATAAGTAAAATTAGGGCAGGATCCAATCCAACATTCAGCTTTAAAGATAGGCATCTACAGCTAGCCATGATGATAACTAAATGAGGAAACATGTATTATGACATCATGATGCAAGCTCTGCCCTTTCACTCTTGCAGGGCAACATCACACACAAGTACATAAGGGGCAGAGTTTGCATTGGGATGTTGCAACACGCATTTTGTCACTTGCTCTCCTTCGCCCCATGTGAATGAATACCCATGAAGCCGTGCCTCGAGAGACAGAAAAAGAGAGGAATTGGCTGCTATACAACTGCCATGGTCATCCAGTGGAGGGAGGACAAATGACATCAGGGGCATCATTTCATTTGTTCATTGGCATGCTTGTTCACTGGATTTACATATCACTGCAATTATTCATGAGAATCATAATGTAATCTAGAATGACCTAACTAAAGTGTGTCATCCATGGTGCAATACATTGAGTAAAACCAAATGATATAATATACATCACAGCAATAATATTTATTTATTTATTTATTTAGTAGACTTGTCCCCACCCATCTCCCCACAATGGGGGACTCTGGGCGGCTTACATCAAATTAAAACCATAAATACATAATTAAAAGTTATAAAAAGAACCACACTTACAGTACACAGATAGAAAAAAGATAAAAAATCCAAGAGGCCAATGGAGGCCACACCAGGCCACTAAGGGGCTAGCCAACCCCATTTCTGACAACCTCCCTTTGAATATGTCTCAGTACCAAGTCAAACAGGGGTTTTAGAAGTTAGAACCAGGATTGGTTTGCCCATGGAAGCCAATAAGAAGCCAGTACAAGTCCCATAGAAGCAATGTAACGTCATTATGTTGAGAACTGCCAGCTAACAAATAACCTTTTGCATTCTGCACCCACTAGAGTGTAGGACCCTGAAATCAGCCAACAACATTACTGGTGCACAATAGAATTAGCAGAAGCCATTACAATAAGAGGCATAAAACATAGTACTGGCAAGGAAGGGAATAAGTGATAAGGAGCACAGGCTATACAAGAATGAGAAACAAAGTCTCTTTGTTCAACCTGCTGTCTTGTACAATTCCCAGAGAAAGAATCAAGTTAGAAATAACTATGTATGTTCAAGGAGAAGGCTGTTCTTATCCTAAATCAACCACTGTTTGTTCCTAGTGAGGTATACAGGAAAAAGTGATATAATTTTAGAATCAGTGTGATGAATTGCTTACTTGCTTGAAAATATTTGTCTTCTCCTCTAAGAAAGTGCCCCGTGATCATAGATCAATTAAAAAAAAAATCAAAGCACTCTTTCAGCTGTTGGTTTATTGCAGTAAAAAAATGGGATTAAGGGAATTCCCCTACAGTATGTTTTGAGTAGTATTCAAAGGTACCCCACTGCAGTAATCCAGCTGGCTAGTGAAGAGGTCACGAGTCACCATCACAAGGTCCTCCCACTGCAGATAAGGCTGCAACTGACACATTTGTCAGAGCTGGGTGAAGACCAACCTGGCCATGGCCAACACCTTGTCCATTCAGCAGTAGCCATGAGTCCAGGAGGATCCCCTAGACATGGACAGTCATGTGAAAAAGGAAGTACACCCTCTTTGAGTTCTATGGTTTTACGTATCAGGACATAATAAAAATCATCTGGTCCTTAGCAGTTCTCAAAAGTAGGTAAATACAACCTCAGATGAACAACAACACATGGCATATTACACCATGTCATCATTTATTTTACAAAAAGAAAGCCAAAATGGAGAAGCCCTGTGTGAAAAACCTTATGATTCAATAGCTTGTAGAACCACTTTTAGCAGCAATAACCTGAAGTGATCATTTTCTGTATGACTTTATCAGTCTCTCATATCGTTGTGGAGGAATTTTGGCCCACTCTTCTTTACAACATTGCTTCAGTTCATTGAGGTTTGCAGGCATTTGTTTATGCACAGCTCTCTTGAGGTCCCGCCACAGCATTTCAATTGGGTTGAGGTCTGGACTTTGACTGGGTCATTCCAACACCTTGATTCTTTTCTTTTACAGCTATTCTGTTGTAGATTTGCTGGTGTGCTTGGGATCATTGTCCTGTTGCATGACCCAATGTAGGCCAAGCTTTAGCTGCCAAACAGATGGCCTCACATTTGACTCTAGAATACTTTGGTATACAGAGGAGTTCATGGTCAACTCAATGACTGCAAGGTGCCCAGGTCCTGTGGCTGCAAAACAAGTCCAAATCATCACCTCTCCATCACCATGCTTGACAATTGGTATGAGATGTTTGGGCTGATAGGCTGTGTTTGGTTTTTGCAAGATGTGGAGCTGTGCATTATGGCCAAACATCTCCACTTTGGTCTTGTCTGTCCAAAGGACAGTGTTCCAGAAGTCTTGTGATTTGTTCGGATGCAACTTTGTAAACCTAAGCCGTGCTGCCATGTTCTTTTTAGAGAGAAGAGGCTTTCTTCTGGCAACCCTTCCAAATACACCACACTTGTTCAGTCTTTTTCTAATTATACTGTCATGAACTTTAACATTTAACATGCTAACTGAGGCCTGTAGAGTCTGAGATGTAACTCTTGGATTTTTTGCAATTTCTCTGAACACTGCATGGTCTGACCTTGGGGTGAATTTGTTGGGACGTCCACTCCTGGGAAGATTGGCAACTGTCTTGAATGTTTTCCACTTGTGAATAATCTTCCTCACTGTAGAATGATGGATTTTAAATTGTTTGGAAATGGTCTTATAACCCTTCCCAGATTGATGGGCAGCAACAATTGCTTCTCTAAAGATCATTGCTGATGTCTTTATTCTTTGGCATTGTGTTAACACACACCTCAATGCTCGAGACCAGCAAACTCCTAAAACTTCGGCTGTTATAGAGGTAGTCACACTTGCTGATGATCAGTTGATCAAGGGCATTTGATTAGCAGCACCTGGCTGCTACTTAGCCTCTTCATACCTATGGAAGCAGTAAGGGTGTACTTAGTTTTTCACACATGGCTTTTCAATTTTGGCTTACTTTTTGTAAAATAAATGATGACATGGTGTAATATGCCATGTGTTGTTGTTCATCTGAGGTTGTATTTACCTACTTTTGAGAACTGCTAAGGACCAGATGATTATTTTACGTCCTGATATGTAAAACCATAGAACTTAAAGAGGGTGTACTTTCTTTTTCACACGACTGGATTTACTCCCTCAAGGGTAGTGTCATCCCATCAAGATACAACCCTGGAGCTGCCAGAGAAAATCAGTGTACAAACATTGAGGGCATCTTGCCTGCCTTCAATTTTAGCTTTTTTTATTCCATCTAGACCCTAATGACCTCCAGGCACTGGGACAAGACAGTGAAAGCATCTTCTTGTGTATAGAGATAAGGAAGATTACCTTGACAGAGATATGCAGGAACCGTTACCTAAGCAAAAGGGGAGGAAGCATTTTTTAAGTCCAGAGCATCCCAAATTGGCTCAGGCAGATGCCTTCCTAATTCACTGAAGTATAAGGAGGAGGAGAAGGTCCAGCACAATCAGACTTGTACAATTCTATTATACAAAGTAGTTTTAGCCTTCCTGTGGAGTTGATTTCTTGCTCCGGTCTGCCTAATGTGGTTGACATAAGGCCTAAAATAGTAGTATGCAATTGGTATAATCAGCATATCAGTGATACCATACCCTGAACCAGGAGATGACATTCTCCAGTGGCTTCATGAAAACATTAAGGTGAGAACCAAGTTTTGTGACACCTGCAACAACCACTAAGCCTCCTTCACAGCCCCCAACTGAAACCATACCCACTCCACTGTAAAACAATACTTTTACCCCACCCACCCCCCGCCCCCAATGAGAAGGCTACATATTGAAAATAGTATTAAGGGCTGCCGAGATCCTGACAAAGTCATCCACGAGAGCAGCTAATGTTGTCTTCATCTCATGTCCGTGTCTAAAATGTGCCTGAAAAAGGTCCAGATAATCCATTTCTTATCAGGTGTTATGTTGTGGCCTACCAACCTCTGTCTCAAGAGCAGCCATAAAATGTGAAGATTGAAAATTCCAGTCACAACCAAGAAGGACCTCTTAAGGAAGTTATGCACTATGGCCTCTTTCAAGGCTGCCAGCACAACCTTTCCCAGAGACACTTAGAACCTCCTAGATCTAGCCAGTCACACCACCCTGTGCCAAGCAGGAGCCAGGAATGGCATGGAACTAGCCCACAAATAGATACAGACATACCTAAGAAAACCTACCCACTTCATCACATAAGACCCATCAATTGCCTGATGATCTCATGATTGACACAGTATCATGGTGGCTTCTACTGGACATCTATGCTAATTTCCAGTCTATTTACTACATACCTCTAATTCCAGCTGAGAAACTAAGGGTAGGAACAACTAACACAAAATTTGGTTATTGAATTAACGCATTTTCTGGCTTCACACAATTTATTGCAATTTAAATCTACCAAATAAACTAGCTTTACCCAACTAGCTAAGCTACCAAACATAGCTAAGGTCATCATTAAGAAAATTCAGCATATTGTGCAAATCCATTGGCACAGTCTTTTCCTGACCTGGTTACATATATAGCATGATCACAGCCTTATAACTCAATCCAATGCATGTCTTCTCAGAGGCACTACAGAAGGGTTAGATAACCTAGTGTCATCTGGGAATTGCAGACTACAAGTCCCATCAAGTCTAATTCCTGAGGAATTCTGGCACAGTAATTCAAAAACATCTGGAACCCACCAAATTGGCCATCCTTCTTCTTACCAGTACAACTTAGAGAGAAAGGGTGCTTAAGTTGTAGCCTTAAAAGTATCACCATCTGAGGCACCATCTTCCTTTTTTTCTGTAACTGAGATTCTTTCCATTGATGTCCTTTCCATACAGGTTCTCCCATCAATTTCTTGGAATGAGGATCCGGTGTGCCTTGGGCATCTTCACCACAGGAGTTTTTGGTGAATTCCTGAGGGTACTAGGCAGCCATAAAGCACAGAGGCAGAGGCAGTAGAGGCAGGGGGTGACAACATGCATGTTATGATGGCACTTGGATGTCACTGTGACCTCTAATGGACACTGCTACAAAAGGGATAAGCAAACGGCAAAGAGCCGTGGGTTTGCTTAATCGGGTCCCCAAGGCTTACAACTCTGATTTCTTGTTTTCTTTCATTTCCTTTTCAGTGGATTTTGCTACGTGTTTTTGTGCCAAGATTTACAATTATGAGCAAGCAGGGCTGTAATTATCAAGTGGTAGCAGTCAGGCAGATACATCCTAATCTGATGACCTCTCTGGCAGATTGATAACTTTTCATACAAATATACATATATTCAGAGAAACACTTTCCATGTACAATCATGGCCATTCCAGGTTGGAGGGAAGAGGGAGGGGGGCAGGCAAGGAGGAAATCTTGGCAAATCTCTCCCAGGACCAGGTGAGCAGAACTGGTAGGGGGGCGGGAAAACAAGTGCTCACACGTACATGGAGATTCATGCCGAACCACTTGGCTGAGCAACTAGCAACATGTTCCCTCTTCCAATGCCGAGGTGAAGAAATAGCTTCTAAAGAAACAGGCTGCATAACTTTTCACCTAGAAAATGTAATCGTTCTGCAAAGCACGCTGCGTTCACATCCTACGCAAACAACTCATATCAAAGGCAGCCCAGCCAGGGATTAGCTTCTAGAAGCTGAAGAAGTAATAGTTAACACCTAAAAGCTCTCTTCCGCTTCCAAAACAATCTCACAGACAACACACCAGCAAGGTAGGTCAGTGTTATGCCAATGGTTCCTGTTGGGAGTGGTGTAAGAGAATTGCAGCTGTCAGCATGTCTGGTGAGATCATAACTGTATCTCAGCATCTAAGGCCATCTCATGTTATTCACATTTAAAGCCCATTGGACAGTTTAGCTGCATAGATAGAATTATCAGATCAGGAGTACTGAAGATTTGGAGTCAAATCCCATTTATATTCAAAGTTCATTGGGTCCATTGCAATCTCTCCCCTTCCTCTATCACACTGAGCTGTTGAGTGCATAAATTGTGGAGCAACCATGAAACCATGAAGCTAAGACTCAGCCTTGGCAACTTTAAGATTTGTGGACTTCAACTCCCAGAATTCACACATTTTAAAGTTGCCAAGGTTGAGAAACATTGAACTAAGATGCAGTAAGTAAGCAACTGAAATCAGTGATGAATGAATGTATCTCTGCTCCATTTGAAATAAATAGAAAATAGTTTCTCCTCTCTCTCTCTCTCTCTCTCTCTCTCTCTCTCTCTCTCTTTTTTTTTTTTCCTTTTCCCAGCCTGAGTTCTGGCTTGAGATTATGTTGATTGAATCAATATCTCAGGCTTCCTAAACTCTACTTAGTTTAGAAGTAGAAGCTTAGAAGCTGCCTACCCTTCCTTCAAGCTGATCTGGTGGTGGACAACCCTGTCCACTCCTATGTTTTTTATCAGTAGAAATAGTTACATATCGGCCCCAATGGCCATCAGAATTAAGGAGACATTGAGGGAGAAATAAGGCTCAGTTCATCAGGAGGATGGCATTACAAGCTAATCCCATTCACCTAGGAACAAGCTTGGTGATTCATATTGTGACTTACTGGCCTAGATTTCCACTGACCTGTTCTCATGCACCTGTTTTATGACTCCTTCATTCCAATAACACTCCAAATTATAACAATTAGAAAGGAAGTTCCTTCCATCAAGGAACTACAGGTTCTCCCAAGGAGTTGCTTGTTAAAACAGCTCTTTTAGATTAATTAGTTAATGTTTGTAAAGTCCCTTAAATCACTGCTATAGATTAGAAAACACTGTTACAAGCATTGTACTGCTGTTCAAGCAGACAGATAGAAGATGCAGATAGCTAAATAGGTGAAGAGATACAGCAGACAGATAATGAGTTCTAATACTTATAGAGCTTTGGATCTTCAAGAGCTTTACGAGTATTAACTAATTAATAATGTTATGCAGGCAGATAATAAATACAACTGAAAGATAGGTAGGAAGACATGATGCCTTTGGATAAATGCATCTACACACACACACACACACACACACACACACCAACTTAAAATTCACACTCTCTCATCTCTAGGACTGAGAATGGAATCCAAAACATGTTTCAGCAAAAGTCAATCCCACTGAATTGAGTAGGGCCAAATTAAGTTACCAAAAACTTTTTTCATTATTATTCATAAATATGGATGCATTCCATCTGAAGGCCAGGCTATACTCTATCTCTGAGAACAAAACAGAGAGCTGTAATTATTTTGTAAGATGCCAAAGAACCAGACTTTACCTTCTAGACATGCTGGCTGGGGAATGCTGGGAGTTGAAGTCCACCCATCTGAAAGTTGCCAAGATTGAGAAACACTGGTCTAGGCAATGGGGCTTTCTATAAATTCTTCTTGATGCTCACCATGACTCTAGAAGATGTTATGGACCTGTACATGTCAGTTTTTTGCCAATAGTCCCAGAGTTACAACCTTTTTGCACCTGCTCATTGGAAACCACACTTTTCTTTTCCCTGCGTGTTATTTCTTATGTCAATGTCATTGTCATTATTTTATCCATTGTTTTGTGCCCATTGAAATCAATGACCCAGTAACTGAGAATGTATAAAAAACCTCCAGTGCCAAAATCAATCTTGAAATTATATCTTAATTAGTGCAGTACAACTTCTCTATCATTTTTTACTAGTTCTTCCTCAATTTATAAAGAATTTGCTTTTAGAAAAGAGAGTTTTAGTTTCCTTAGGGCTAGTTAGCAAAAAGGATGGAAGCTTTTATAGCAACTTAAAGACTTAGCATGTTTATTTAATGCAAGTGGGTGTGCCTTGCTATCAATACCATCGAAAGCACAGAGGCTCCCTAAGTGTCCAGTTTATGATTTGCATTATTTGTGCAATGATGAAATGTTGCATGGGATGTCACTTGCTCCCTTGCAGAGTCTCAGGGGGAAATTAGGACCTGAGAAAGGACTAGATACATATTCACAGCTAATATTGGAGGAAGGAGAGAAGGTAACAGTAAGAAGGTAAGAAGAAGAGAAGGTAAGGAGTTGTAAAAGAGACAGCCTGTTTGGCGTGCAAGAGCCAGTTTGGTGTAGTGGTGAAGATGCTGGCCTAGAAACACGGAGACTGAGTTCAAGGCCTCCCTTAGGCATGAAACCCCCACTTACAGGGTGGTTTTGTAGGGAACATAGGAGGCAGGAATATTAAGTATGTTTGCCACCTTGAGTTATACATTAAAAAGGTGGGATTAAAAAGAAAGGCAAAGAAAATTACTTATAGTGGTCATCAACCAAGCAATGATGCAACAAAGACATAGAGTAGCTAATTAGAGTAAAATAAAAACGCTTGGCCTTTGTTTAATCCATGCAAACTACTGTTAAATAAATCCTAGTTTGGCTATTTCTGAATGAATTCTGCTTTTGTGCCTCCTTTTCTCAACAAATATCACCTTAAGATCCACAACAGACTGATCTGGAGAACCAAAATGTTCATGCTTTTTTTTTTTTTTTTTAAGATTCCTTATTCTGGCATTAGATTTGTGCCCACCTCTCTTTTACATAGAGATTGACTTGTTTGTTTAATGTAAAGTGGAGGAGGACATAACTGAGAAATTGGGACAGGGTCTATGAAAGGGAAGTGCTGTTTTACAGTTGTCTGTAGATCCTTGTTGATGTAGTTCAGGGTTCCTCAAAGTGGTCAATATTGACTACCAAGTATTGATGGGACTATCAAAGGGCTTGATAAATATCTGGGGGTCAAAAGGGGGTCAGTAAATGACTGGGGATCAATAGAGGGTCAATAAATGATGGAAGGTCAATTGGGGTCAATTAATCTTTGGGGGTCTCTGTAGAGCTACACCCCAGTCCCTAGTACTAAAGGGGAGGTGGCTAGTAGCAAGACAGTGTTAGCCAGGTTGGATGGTCAGCCACCAGTGACAGCAGCCTTGAGTTGCCATTATTATTATTATTCATAGTAGAGATAGTCCCCAGTTTAAGAATGAGTTCCGTACCCAAGGTCTGTTCTTAAGATGAATTTGTATGTAAGCCAGAACAGTATTGTATAATACTGTATAAGTAGCATTATGTAATTAATTTGAATCACTGTGTATTTAACTCGAATCATTGTGTATTTAACTCAAATTTTGCTACAATATGTTTCGTTCTTAATTATGGGTTCATCTGTAATCTGGGTGTTCTTAATCTGGGGACTACCTGTACTATTAGTTAAATAGTATTTATGAAATTATTTTCATATAATAAAATTTGGGGGTCAATGAACAATCTGAAACTTCATGAAGGGGTTGATGAGATGAAGAGTTTGAGGACCTCTGATGTAATTGGAAATTGAAAAGGAACTCTGTGTAAGGGTTGAGGACAGGTTAGCAAGGTGGAAAATATGGTTTCCGGGCCAGAGATGACCATTATGTAAATGTACCACAACTATCCAACTTCAAGGCCACCAAACCTTGAGCCAAGTATCTATTAATTCAGAAAAGTGGGAGGAAGAAGCCTTGAATTCAAACCCTTGGAATTGTATAAGAAATCCCAATTACTTTGCCTGATAGGAGGCAATCAACGGTTCTGCTAGTGGCTTCATTCCTGTCTGCAATAAAGATCCTAATCTATCATCTACAATCTGTCACAACCATGTTTATGAGTCTTCTGCCCACCCAGTCTAACTGTGAAGTTGAGCTAAAGGTGAAGTATCAGATCAGATTTACTACTAAACCCAGGTGTGAACAGACAAGAGCATCATAAAATTAACTAGTGTAGGATAATTATATATCAATTTTCATATTAATTCAGCAAATGCAAGTTACGATAATACTCTATAGTACAATATGGACGAAATGAATTTTGCCCCTGATTTCTATAAGATAGTGTCCTTAAAATAGACTGTTTCCTTAGCATAGTTACTAGTAGCAATATACCTTCTACACAGCAATTTTATATGATTTTCAAAATTAATCCTTTTTTTAAGCAGAGTGGTGATTAAGAAAGGCTTTGTGTGTACCTTACCAAATCCATATTGATATCTGCCCAGAGGGGCAATGTGGGTTAATTAACATGGTTACAAAGTTTAGGCTTTAGGTATCAGTTTGTAGATCAATTAGTTTGATATAACTCCTACTCCTTTTGACAATATTCCTGTTGGGCTAGAATTACCAAAACATAGTTTCTTTATCCAGAGCAAAAGAACTTGTATTTGAGGCACCCAACTACCACTAAATGTAGTAGAATTCATATGGCATATATTCAAATAACTAAATCTTAGCTGGATTGCAAAATTCTGTATTTTTCGGGACTAAAGGAGGACAATCAGCTGTCTAAACAATGTAAATCATAGTTGATGGAATGTTATGGGAAATCTGGCCTAGATTTCTTGGTCCATGAATACGTATGTGGTGTACATATTCTACATATAGTACAGCTGTGAAGCACTCTGGACATGAAAGCAAAGGATCATCCAGAGACTGTAGGGGTGCTCATGTAACATCTATCTTAAAAGCAGCTGCATCTTTTCCTGAGACAATGCTATTGCCCTCTACAGCTACAGCACAGTCCAGGGCAGGGCGGGGGGAACTATTTTCATTTTGTTTTCTATTTCACATTTTATATTTTCTAAGGTGCTTCAAGAAGCCTTGCTCAAATAAAGCAAAGTCTCCTTCAAGTCAAGCTCAACTCTAGATAATTTTATAAACATGTCCATGTAGTTTTCTCAGCAACTGTGTAGAAGTGCTTTGCCATTGGGATGTTTTTTTCAACTTCCAGTCTAATTGCATCACCTGTTGGTATCCCATCCAAGTATTAACCAAGCTTGGCTGTACCAATAGAGGTGAATAGCTCAGGGTTGAACTGTGGAGTCCTTGGGGTTCTCTGAGCTTGGTTCTTTTCTTGCAAATGTTTCATTACCCGGCTAGGTAAACAAAACACCCACTCTTACCAGTACTGGCAAGGAAGGCCACAGCACATAAATAGAGAGCAAACCCCATCCCATTTTAGCACTGAAGATGTTACCTAGCCGGGTAAGGAAACATTTGCAAGAAAAGAACCAAGCTCAGAGAACCCCAAGGACTCCAAAGCTTGGCTGTATTTGCTTTCTGAGAGCAGGCAAATAAGTAGAATAATAGTAATAAAAGCTACAATACAAATTATAATTGTAAGCCTTCCCAGGTAGGCCAGGCAGGAAACACAACCAGATGAGCTAATTCTACTTTATTATAAGGCTATAATCTTGCAAAACTGAAAGTACAAATCTCCTGCCACCTCCTCTACAGCCTGAGAAGCTAGGGAGGGTCCCTTCTGAGCCTTTTTCTCTGCCCATTTTGCAGCTGTGGGCTATGCCGTCCCTTATCTGACCGTTCCCTTGGTAGCATCTCTTGGACTCTTCCCTTGGTAGTCTCTCAAAGTCTTTCTCATATACCATTACAATAATTTCCTAAGATGCTTTACTGTTTATGTAGTCTAATGGAAGAGTTACACTGCATATGCTGCCTGGGTCTCCTAAAAGCTGAGGTCCCCAAACCCTGGAGAACTACTTGTTGGGGGAATTTGCTTTAGAACAACCTGAATTGACAGCAAGTTCATGAGATGCTTTGCTGGAGTGTCAGTGGCCTGTTTGGACTCGTGATACTTTGCCACGTCTCTCTCTGCTGTGAGCGTGCAAATTTTTGAAGCCTCATTTGTCCAGATCCTAGGCAATGTAAGGTTTTAAAGATAAGCAGTAGCACTTTGAAGAACTGAAGTATAGTCAGAAGGCACCCTTTGGCAGTGGGCTTGCGATACATTGCCAAGACGAACTCCTAAGGTCCACACTCAGATGTACACTGTTACAAATAACCACCTATAACACAGACATCATCAGAAGCTGGTTAACCTTTGCCAAAATCTTTTGATGCACGGGGCATGGGGAATACTGTTGTACCACGAGGCACAACCACAACTTGCTAGTGGGAACTTTGGGGAGAAATCAGGAAGAAGAAACACAGAAGGCCTCGCCATGAATGGCAGGTGTGGCAACTAAAACAGAAAGGTCTTCCCAATTCTCCATCAGATTTGCAGAAAGAGAAATGGGATGAGCAACTTCTTGGACTTTCTTTAGGGAAAGAAGAAACGTTCCCAGAATATCTAGGGTCAGCTTCCTCTTTAGCAGCAGCACTAACACCCCTGTTGGAAAAAAACCACAGAAGGAGTTCCTCCCTAATGTCTTCCACTGAGATTGGTGGACACGTGGGAAGCCACAGAAACTGCAGACCTCTAGAGATAGATCTTTGCAAGGAAGACAAGACAGTCACCTCCTCACCAAATAAGTGGGAAAACACCACCCTCTCCACAACAGAAAAGTTCTCCTGGAGTCTCTTCTGCTTAGAAAGACATTTTGAAAGCCCTTTCTCATTCACCAGCTTGGATGAGAACAGGGAGAACAAAATGCAGGAGGATTTTTCCACCCAGTCCTACTGAAAGTGTGCTGCTTTATCAGATGAGATGCTACACAAACAGAGGGCAGTGTGACAGCAGAGCAATTTCCCTTTTACACTTCTGCTCTGGGGGTTTCCCCACCAACCCAGGATGTTGCAAAACGTAATTAACAACTCAGGTTGAGTTGGAGCTTCTTTTTTTCCTTCGCTTTTTTTTTTTTTAATGCCAGGCAGGACTTCAGAGGAAAGATGCTTCCAGTGTATGCAAATCCCAGTGCTTACACCCCTGGAGTACACCTGTGTCTATTGCTTCACAGATCCACCTCTGCACTCCCAGCCCAGGGCAGCATCCTTAAGCAAACTGAAGGCGAGACTCATCTTCTGATGCCACAGGCTCTCCCCTCCGTCAGGGACCTGCCAGCACATGCCACTCAGCTCCAGCCACCTTTCTTGAGCATGGCCAGGGGGTGGCCTTCCCTGAGCATCTGTCTCACTGACTCACAAGCCCAACAGTGCAATACTGAGAAGTTGCAGACTCCTATCCTCTTGGCTGTCATTTTTACAACTGGGACATGATTCACCAGGCCAGGTAAAAATGCAATAAAGCCAATGAATTTCAACAGTCGCCCAGAGTCCCCTATTGTGGGGGAGATGGGTGAGGGAGAAATCCAATAAATAAATATAAATAAATAAATAAACTTAGTTGGGGGGTTCATCTCTTGTGGAAACCCAGTCTGTTTAATTAGTTTTTTGGTCAGTATATTATACAAAGCCAGAAAATGTGTGAATTCAAAAGCTACATTCCTCATGTTGCTTGAATACAGCTAAGAAGTTGCTGGTTTGAATTTGCTTCTGCCATGAGCACCCTGTCTGGGTTTAAATAATACCCTGAATTTGTTTAATAAACTGGCCCATGAATCCATGTTGTATAAATCAATCTATCCTATTCCATCATAACATGGTTCACTTGATTAGTACTGCCTGTCAGGGAACACAGAAATTGTATTTTATTAACCTTGTTGTAGGATTTCATATGTCATGCAAAGAGGGCCCTTTTATATTTTGGTGTAATGTGTTATGCCACACATAACAAAACAAAAATGAAAATATTCCTTGTGTGTGTGTGTGTGTGCATTGTCCTTGATCAGGCAGTGTTTCCTTGGTTACTTCCTTGCTTGTTTAAGACAAGATCTTCTTCTGTCATCATCATCATCCTTTGTAATGTGATTAATGTACCAGACATCTTGAGAAGAGAAAGCAGGTGGGATCAGCAGCATTTGCAAAGCTCAGCTCAGTAAAAGCTGTATGTCCTGGAAGGTGTGTGGTGGTGTTTTAGCTAGCCTTCAAACACATGTTCTCTATTTTTTTCCTCTCTCTCTGTTCCCAAGTTTTTAGCAATTTCTTGGCGACTCTGAGCCATCTGACAGTCAGCCTCCCTCTGTTTACACCAAAGGGTGGAGTTAGGCTGCCATACAAACGCCACCCCTTGGTCCTCACCCACCTCCCACCCACCTGCTGTAGGGCAGATTAAAGAGTGGGCACCCAGCCAGCGCTTGGCTACACCTACACAGTGTATAATCCCAGCATTTCTGGACACAGATGTTCAATCTGATTAAAGTTCAGAGTGACAGAAGTACATCTTCTGCCTTTCGGGTCTGTGGGGACAAGTGCTATTGTTCA
Organism: Python bivittatus; assembly: GCF_059951505.1. Classification (NCBI taxonomy): domain Eukaryota; kingdom Metazoa; phylum Chordata; class Lepidosauria; order Squamata; family Pythonidae; genus Python; species Python bivittatus. The sequence continues at coordinate 57,902,189 of NW_028277058.1, forward strand.
GAACTGGGCCACCAGGAAAAACGATCCCATTCCCCAGTTCCTGATCTTCACTGGATGCTACAAAGCCAGGAATGTCACCAGGAGAACCAGAAGGAAAAAGTCATTCAGGAGGTCTGTTGACTCTGTTCCAAAGCTGAAAAGGTGTCACACAGAAAATTCTTTTCCAGCAAAAGAATTGCTTTGGGACACTCAGAATGGCCTCGTAGGCCAACAGTCACCCTAAATTCTCTCCTAATTACAAGGAAAGAAATGGTCAGTTTCCATTCATTCTGGCCACATGGACAACCAGCACCTAGTTTTATCCCAAGCAAGCTTCTGCTATTCTATGTAAGCTAGGTTCTCTAATCGGGAGGCTATCTTGTTGTGACCTGCTGTCAGCCTTGCAAGGTAGACCATGTTAGGAAACAGACGCCATAAGAAATAGTGGAACTCTACTTGATCTAGGCTATCATAACAGAACGTTGGAAGTCTGACGCTGTTTTCCCATCCCTCCTTCTCATACCAAAGAGTCAAAGCAGAGCTTCTTGATCTTTTGATCTTTTGATCTTCTTTCTTATGCTTTAGTGTTTTCCTGGGCTAAGCTCATATTTTACTAATGGTTGCTGCATCTTTTCTTCAAGGCCATCTCTTTACTTCTGCATCCCATAAGCAGGAGATACATGCAGTGTACTGACACTCCCAGAGAGAAAACAATTGTGTTACAGAGTGCCACAGAAATGGGTGGAGTTAGGTTAATACAGTGTTTCTCAACCTTGGCCACTTTAAGATGCGTGGACTTCACCTCCCAGAATTCCCCAGCCAGCCATGGTAACAGCTCTTATGTTGTTCATCACCCTCTTGGACTTTTTCTTGTTTGGTAATGTTTTGTGTAGTTTTTATGTTTTATATATTTATTGTTTTAATGGATTTTGTGAGCCGCCCAGAGTCCCCCATTAGGGGGAGATGGGCAAAGATAAATTTAATAAATAGACAAAATAAATCAACAGCATCCCCCCCAGATCTGTATGGCTCCCACTGTCGATGTTCCGTAAGGCATTGAAAATCTGACTGTTTTCCCAGGCCTTGGGACAGGATGGTGGGTGAACCCTTGTAAGATGTTGTTTGGTATGATTTTGTTCTGTTGTACTTGGTCTTTCCAGATGCATATCAACTTTTTCTCTTTTATAGCTCTGCTTTTATGTAAAGTGCCAAGAGTCTTCTGAAGTCAGGCATTCTTTAAATCGATGTAAATAAATTAGGAAGATAAATAAATTGAGGAAAAAATCGTTCCAGTTCTTCTTTATAAAGCAAAAGAGAAGAAGAGTAAAAAACAAAGCCACGTGGTGATTACACAATTAAGTGCCTAGTTGTTCGGTAAAATTTTTATTGAAAGACTACATGAAGGGACAAAAATGAGCAAAATTTGGAGAATGTAATATGACTTTATACTGGCCAAGGGGTGTGCAAGCAAGATTTTCATTCTTCAACAGGTCACTGAGAAATGTATGAATGTGGGAAAGAAAGTTTATTGTATGTTGGATGTGCAAATTTGGCATTGAAGTTTGGCTGCTGAGTGTGATAAGAGCAGTATATAATGGAATATATAAATATAGTGAATGGTTCAGCAATGAGAAGGGTAAGGGAATGAGAGACAAGGGTATGTTAAGCCCCTCAGTTCTTTAATGTGTTTATGAATAAATATATCAGAAATGTTTCTGGTGACATTTGAAATATGTTGTTGGGAATATGAATATATGCGTAGTAAATAATGCCATGTTGTTCTCTTGGAACCCAAATAATAAACTCTGTGATGCAACAAGGTGTACAGATTTGAAAATCAATGTATCAGACCAAGATATTAGCACTTGTTAGAGAAAATGGAAATGAGTGATTGCAAGTTACAATAACGGGTAAAAATCAGAGCACATGGACGAAGGAGTGGAGAGATTTTAAGGTGAATGGAGAAGTTTTAAGGTGTGCAAATACTGGTAAAAGCTGAGGAACACTTACTGCAAGAAGTAACTGTCTGAAATGTCTGTCAGAAGAAGTGAAAATGGCTGTGTAAAACTGTGTGCTTCCTTTGGAAGTAAGCGTTAGGCATGTCAGAAATGAAAGCAAGCTGAATACAATTTGAATGGGACATGTAAGAAATGTGTATGGTAAGATGAGAAGAGTTGGAGTCAAGAATGAATGGGGGGTGAATGAATGTCAGTTGAATGCAAAAGCCAGGGAACTGCACAAATGAAATACATCAAGGTGGTTTGGTCAAACAGAGAGAATGAATGAGGGTTGAATTACAAAACAAATATATGAAGGAAGAGTGACTGAGCTGAGAAGAAGGGGAAGACTGAGAAAGACTGGGTTGGATGGCATTCTTGAGAACCTCAGAAAGAGAGGTGAGAAGTTTAAAGAACAAAAGGCAAACCACACTGCAATGTGTGGACATGGTAGAGTAAAGGATGATTTACAAGGAGAGAAGAACATGGAGAGCACGACTGGTGTTGGAGTAAAGTAGCTTTACCTATGTTTCCTTTTCTTTTTCTTCTCTCTGGCCCTTAACTGATTTGGCTTAGCATTTCTTATCCTTTTCTGTACTCCATAATGTTTCCTATTCCTATTCTCTCCTGAAAGAGAATAACATAATGAGTATGTATGTATCTCCCTACTGTACAAACTGTACTACATTTTTTCCCTAGTTTTTATTCACTTGTTAGCCTTGTTTATACAGGAGGCAGAATTCCAAAAATATTTTTGTTGGAATAATAATAGAAAGGGATTATTCAACGGAATAAACCAGAGGTTAATTTCTCCATGGAGTTTTTAAAATACAATAGCAAGGTCTCCAGGAATTTATTTATTTTTATTTTATTTATTGGATTTATAAAGCCACCCATCTCACTAATGTGCCTCTGGGCAGCGTACAGTAAAACAAACAATTCAAAAACAAATCTTAAATGACCATTAAAACAGTTAAGAAAATATAAATCAGATTACGGGAGAATGCACCAAAATCTTGCACATAATGCAACCATTTTACGGGCTCCTCATTACCACAGGATCCCTAAGCCTGCTGCAAAAACTGCATTTTAAGGGATATCTGGAAGGACAATAGGGTCAAAACTAATTTCACCTTGTGGGGAATGAGGTTCCAAAGGGTGGGTGGAGACCTATGCAGAGCAGCTCCTTACATATTCCATGTTCAGTATGGAGCTTTATGCTACATTTTTGTATGACATTGGGAAGTGCATATAATGTATTATATACAGAATATAAACTGAGTATGATTGTCAATAGAAGGAAGGAGAAGAGGAGGACATCCAGCAGCAGTGGATGGACTCAGTTACAGTGGTGATGGGTGCACCATTGAAAAACCTGAAGGGCCAAATTGGGGCCAGACCCTCCTGGAGAAAATCTTATCTATGTGGCTGATAAGAATCAACACCAACTTGATGGCACGTAATCTATCAATCAGTCAATTATTGTTAAGCCTTCCCAGTTTTATTCTATGTTTCTATTAACTTGGTTTAATTTCAAAAATGGTTGCCTTCCTGAATTCAATCTAGGGCCCCCTGCTAATGGTTTACTTCATCTGAATTCACAGAGGCAAAGAAATTATCATGATAGCCACATGAAACAAAGAGCGGTTGGCAAAAAAGAGATCTACATTTGCTCCTGCCCTCTTCTCAAGTGCTCCATGCTGGTCTTGCAGGTTTTTCTTGACAGTCTATCCACACTATAGCTTCCCAACATGCCTCTTCATTGCTCTTCTCTTTTTCCAGTTTTTGCGGAGCAACCTTCTGGTTGGGCTATGTAAAAAAAGAAAAAGCAATGACTGAACGTCCTTGTACTCAACTGCCTCCCGGTCAAAGTAAAAGTAAGGTCAGGATCTAGTGGGCAGTAAGACAAGACCCAACAGGTTTGATAACATTGGGACTGAAATACCAAGGCTAGACTGGCCTGTTCCAGCTTTTGGCTTCTCCAGCTCCCAAAGCAGGCCAGGAACAAACAGTACCTCTGTGAAGATCTGGGGCTGTTCTTCAGCTGCGGAGGATGTACTGAACTCAATTACCCATGAAATTCAATGAGGTAGAAATGTGCTCCAAATCATCTAAAGAGATAAGCCCTTCTGTATTTGAGGGTCCCACCTGCAAATATCACACATACATAAATACACAGAGAGACTAATAGGGAAAAAGGTGGACCTGGCTCTGAGCACAAAAGCAATGGCTTTATTATACCTTAATATGTTTTTTCAGGACATAGAAGGAGTACTTGTCCTACAGGTACTTAAAGGTGGTGGTTGGCGGTAAGTAACTTTGAACAATATTTCATAATAGCATTGCTATGAGGAAAAGAGATGTACACCTGTGTTCCAGAAATGTTACTAATATTTTGTGCAGATTTTTCCTTCCCTCCCCTCTCCTCTCCTCCCCTTCCCTTCCCTTCCCTTCCCTTCTTCGTCCCTTTCCTTTCCTTTCCTTTCCTTTCCTTTCCTTTCCTTTCCTTTCCTTTCCTTTCCTTTCCTTTCCTTTCCTTTCCTTTCCTTTCCTTCCCTTCCCTTCCCTTCCCTTCCCTTCCCTTCCCTTCCCTTCCCTTCCCATTTCTTTCCTTTCCATACCTTGTTCTCATTTATTTTGCTTTCTTTCCTTTTTTATCCAAAGGGGAAGAAAATATAGGTGAAATTCTCCTTGTTTCAGAACAGGGTTCTTTTACTTGCCATAGTTATAAGGCAATGACAGGGTAGATGAGAAAGCTGTAAAATGATGGAAAGTCAGAAAGTCCCCAACTAGTAACAATGCAATCCATCACTTCGCTTCAATGAAATCAGTCGCCATCGGAGGTGCCTGCCGAATCTAGCAATTTGGCCCAAATGACCAAAAAAAAAAAAGAATGTCACAAGAACAAAATACAAGTGCAGCCCCTTTCATCCATGCTCGCAACATCACATCATTGGCAAAAGGGGGAAGAGCTTGCATCATCTTGGCACAAAGCTCATGTCATTATTTGCCTTACAGGTGCCTCTGGTGGCCATGAAAATATATTCAAGTATCCTGAAACCCTAAATCTTTGCAGTAAGTTAGAGGATGGGGTTTCGCAAGGTCCTACCTAAACATACATTTATTGGAGGGACTAACCAAGCAGAAATATCAAAGCCAAATTTTCCAGCTTTTACCTGCTTCAGCTGCCCCAGTAGCAGTTTTAGAAACAACTGACGCTATTTATAGATACCATCCTTTGGAATGGTGAATTCCAAAGTACAGTATTTATAAGAAATAAGTGGCATTATCTTTCATATTAAGCTAATGCTTGGCAGGGAAATTCTCCTTAACTTTCTTCTTTTCTGCCAATTCCCTTTCAGTTGGGTGAATGAGAAGTTGCTTTATCAAATCTTTCAAAGGGGAATTCACACTCCTAAGTAGAATATGCTGTGGTCATGCCTATTTAGCCCTGAGGTGGGCAAGAGAGACATGTATGAAGATCCTATCTTGCATTATACCATCTTCTCATGATGTCTGTAGCCTTCCTGGCTTCAAACATGCCCAATCCCACCCAAATTCTTCCTCTAACTTTGATTTTTTAGTAATGGCACTACCATTACTGAAAGGGATTCCTTGAACCATTGTCAGAGAATTTCCATGAAAATATTTATAAAAATCATCCTCCACCCCATTTTGTTGTCCATAATTATGTTGGTGAAATTTCAGAGGTTGTTTGCGCCTAACGTGAGCTCAGTCCAAGTGGTGTTAAAGCAGGAAGTTAATATAACCAAATAAAAGTAAACGTAAAGTTTTTCTTGAGCTGAACTCAACTTCTATTGGTTTATGTCCACAAATTTTCTTGACTATAATAGAAAAGTAACTAAATCGTTTGCCATTGCCTTTGTCATAATGGCACGAAGGCTTGTTGACTTAATTGTTTGAAAGTTTTATGAATTTTAAGCATGCTAAAATCATTAGGTTACCATAAAGTGGGAAGAATACCACTGTGAAATCGCAGTCTGTCCTAGAGATGTCCAAGTGGTCTCCCTTCCAATGGCTCACCCAGTCTGACCCTGCTTAGCTTTTTCTGTGACTTTCTGTGACTGTTTAGGCTGCAGTGAGGATCCATAAGCGCAGACAGGGACCTTTTGCTTAATTACTTCCTCCACCCCTGCTGTAAAACGTAAATGCTCCTATCTGAGTCCCTCAGAGAAATAAGCAATCATTTCTCTTCCCCAACGGTAAAAGCCCTTGGCATGAATCTCTGTATTTCCTTTTTCTGATTTAATGTTGCTACTCTTCTCCCCTGCCCCCTGCTACATTTCTGGCACATTAAATACTTTTGATGATTGTATGTCAGTCAAGAAATGTTCAGCTGAACTTTGTCACAGTTGTCTCAGGTTCTCTTTAATGCGGCAGTATCCTATCATTGATATATTCTTGAGATAAAGCCGAAAGTGTCTACTAGCTATATAAATTTGAAGCACAACATTAACAAAAGGGGGGAAGATCCTTTGCTAAACGGCCTTTTTTTTTTTTTTTTTTAAGAAAAATGCCAGAGGAAGTCAACCCGATCACTATTTTTTAGAGAGTGGGTTTGATAAACAGGTTTATCCTTCTCCTTGGATTACTAATGTGCTTCTGTGCCAACATTTCAAAGGCTATTTATACAGAAGAACAGGGAGAAAAGACTACATTATTGCTTTTTGCACATAAACAGAATTTCTCCATTAGTCTGGGTTGGGTGAGTAGTAGCTTCATGGTTTTGAATGGTCATTATCCACAGTTAATTATCACTGCTACAGCTCTTAGATTCTCTTTCCTTATGACCTCTCTGTTTGCTATTTGGCCCACACCTCAGCCAGGGCTGTACAAATATCAATCTTCAATCAAGACATACTCTATCTAATGTTGTGAAGCCTAGGTCAGAAAAGGTTATGCTATAATGAATTTGTTCATCTGTAACATGGCTCTTCTTCTGGAAGTTTCTCCAGAAGTTCTGGAGTTTAGGTTTTCCCATAATTTAAAGTTTCCTACAGGAGAATTGTAGCAAACTCAATTTGGAAAGAGCAAATGGAGCTAGAAATTTTTTCCCCCCAAAGATATAAGTATCCCTAGGAAATGGAGAGGCTAGAGCAACAGAAGTTTTTTTTTTTTTTAATTGTCTTCTGATGTTGATTGATTATGCACCATCAAGTTGGTGTCGACACTTAGCAACCATATAGATAGACTGAGCCCTCACAGTCTTATTTCTCCACTGAACAAAGATTGGGACCACCTTGAAAATTGGCTTTTCAATCTAACAACCCAGTCTCCAAATTCAATATTAATAATCACAAGTGATTTTAATGCTAGGATGTGACCTCACCATAAGTCCCTGCTCCAGCACTTTAACATCCCATGTTTCTCCCTAACTGGGTTGGCTCCTTGGAAATGTAAATAGAAGCATCTAAATTGGGGGATTGGGATGGAGAACATTTCAATGGGTGGCAAAATTTTGAACACACTTCTGGGGATGCAGAGGAACTTCCATTGTAGACTACATGCTAATTTCTGAAGATTCTGCCCCACATTGTTTAAACTTTATTATGGGCTTCCACTTCAACAATGATCACTTGCCAGGAGTAGCTTCCTTCAACTCTACAGAGCAAAGTGAACCTTCCCAGATTCAGACTTGCCCTTCATCTGATGGATACCTCCAGCCAGTCTAGTCCAGTAAACTGTAAGCTGCTGCAGTCTAATTTCTTGAAACATCTCAGGTCAGGTCAACCATTTGAACCAGTGATATTCATGAAGATTTTTTTGTTTGGTTGGTTTTTTGTCACCAAAGTTCAAAAGCATGGTTTGATATTGGAACCTAGAAAATAACCGGATGAACAGCAATCCAAGGAGGATGGAGTCACAGCCATCGGTGCACCCTGACCTCTCCTTAAAGAGATTCTGAATCCTTTCTACTCCCATTTTAAAAAATACACTTCTAACCTTCTATTTGGGAATACATAAGGAAAACCATGAACCCAAATAACATTAGGGGCAAAGAGTTTTTAAACACTCATCTTCCTGATCCAACATGAGAACCACTATTTATGTTTTTTTATGAGGCATGGTGAAAAGATCTCAGTATGTTTAGCTTTCGGAAGAGAAGGTTGAGAGGGGATGTGATAGTTGTCTTCATATACCTGAAGGGCTGTCACACTGAAGAGGGTTTGGACTTATTCTCACTTGCTCCAGAGGGTAAGACAAGAACTCAAGGGATGAAGTTTCCAGGATGTAGATACAGATTAGACATGAGGAAGAACTTCTTGATAGGAAGAACTGTCAATCAGTGGAACAGGTTACTACATGGAGTGATTTCTTCCCCTTCAGTGGAGGTTTTCAAACATAGGCTGGATAGTCATCTATCAGGAATATCAGTAAATCCAACAGGGGGTTGGACTTGTTGATCTCTGAGGTGTCCCTTCCAACTCTATGATTCTAGTAGTTGCTTGGATCAGGATATGACTTTCTACTGAGTTCCAAAGGAAGTAGCCATCAATAAAGCAACTGTATTAATATTTTGTTCTATAAAAAATCACTAGAAATGCATTGGACTTCTGGCATTAGGGCGCAGGGAATTTTGACCCCGCCTTTCACCTCCATTGCTTAGGCACCCCAATACTTCCCAGCCTGCAAGGGAAATAGAAGATTGCACCATGCTCAAAAGTTCAGTTTTTGCTTTACATATTTAAAGGTCCCCCCCAGACAGACACAAACAGTTGAATCTGGTTGGCAACCAACCTTAGCAACAAAGAATTTCTCGCAGCCACAATACTAAAGAGAATCTTTGTTTGCTTTCCACCTTCCGAGCTTCACTGAAACATGTCTTAGCCTGTTTTGTTTTGTCCACCCCCTTCTCTGTTTCATCATAGCTTGGGGTGGAGGGGGGTCTGCCAAGAGTAGTGATCCTTATTAGGCAATCCCTTGCCCCCTTCCTTTGATTTTCTTTTCAATGGGACAAACAAACAGTGCCAGAGAAATGGCTGTGAAATGAAATGTGGCTGAGTGATGCGCACCCACCTGAGTTGGAAGGCAACTGCTGAACTCGTGCATTTGTTCCAAGTAGCTTTCTGGGGCCTTCAAACAGAGCATGGCATTTTAAAAAAGTAAATAAGGAATTGAAGGCTCCCAAAATTAATCATTCCCCTGCAGGAAAAATGCCCCAGCAATCTCTTCCAGCAGCCAAGTCTTCCCACTCACTCGCCCAGCCCCATGAAAACACCTTGTGGGCAGCGTGCTGTTATTACGTGCAGTCCTGTTTTGGATTCAGCCCTGATGGCAGCTGCAGCATCTTTAACATAGGGTTTCTCTCCCCCCGCCCCCCCCCCCCCCGCAAGACCATGATGTGCTTAACAGGGTAGGTGGAAAGAGAAGTCATGTTCCCAACGCTGGAAACTGTTGGGAGGCGTTGCTTGTCAGTCCTGGACATGCTGACATGATGCCATCAAGAGATAATAATGCTTAGGCCCCATTCTTTTAATTCTCCAAGTGTGGAGGAGAACACACTGTACACAAAACCACATACATATGTGGAAAGATGGAAAAGATGACATCTGTGCAATACATCCAACATTTGGCTTCTGGCCAAATTCTTGACCAGATTGTTAGTATTGATCCCAATAATAATTATGTAGTGATATTAGATCCCATCCCTTCAAGAGAGAGCATAAGTTGGGGTCTGTGGCTTTGTCCCCCCCCCCCTTTCTTCCTTCATTCTTGCAACAATCTTGTCTCAGCACCTAGAAATGGCCACCAGCTTAACTTTCTGAAGAGTTATGAAGTTAGATCATCCCAGTGGGCCAGGATAGAACTTCCATGTTCAAAGGCAGGGTATCACTTAGTGACAAATCATGATGCTGAGAAAAAAACAGGGAGGGACCTGCACAGCCTTCTCATTAAGCTTCTTGGGGTCATCTTCATGTTCTCCAGAAGCTGGTTTTCTCATAATTCCTTCTTTTAGTACCCTGTTTTCAGTGATGCTTTGCCAACATAGTGGGGATTCCATCACATTTTCAGTTATTCCAACAGAGTGAAATAGCTGAACTTTTCCTGTATGTTTCTAGGATGATTCATGGGACTTCCAGCTGGAGGGGTAAATTCTTCCACACGTCATTCAAAGATTCTAATCAAAAACCTGTCTGCATCAATGTGGTTTTTTCTCCAGAATCCAGCCCTAATGTTAAGGTGGGGTAATTTTTATTATTTTTTTTTTTTTGGCCTTGAATATTTTGACAAGGGAGTGGCTCAAGAAACACAGGCATTTGGAGCCTTGCCTCCCTATGCAAATTGGGCATGAAAAAAAATCCTGAAAAAGAGATAAACACCTGGAAACCAAACAACCCTCCACAAAGTCCCTCATGATATGTTTTATAAAGCAAGAAATAAAAAATGTCTCTAGAATAAACAGAGGTCTTCAACCCTCTTGGAGCACCTGGTGACAACCAAGATTGCAACTAGGGAGGCCATTTCTCCCATCACCATAGCAAAGCAGATGCCTGCAGCAACAGACGCTGAGGTGGGTAGTCTGTAATTACAGCTGTAATTAATAAAAATAATAATAATAATAAAGGGAGATGTAGCTACTTGCTAGCATTACGCATAATCTATAAAATTTCCATGTGTAAAAGCTGCTAAATCACACTCATCTTTGGTTTCCCACTAGCCACTAGAACCTAGACTGGGGTGGTTCTTTTGGTCTGAGTAACCTTGGATATCACAGCTAACCCTAATGTTATAAACGGCTACTTCAAGTAGAAATCAGAGATGGGCGGTAACATCCCTCCACTCCACCCAACTGATGTCCTGCTAATTGGTCACTTTTTAACATCTAAGATCCGCGCTTCCTGTAGTTACCATTCTGGTCCTCCAATGCTTTATGGTGAGGTGGCTAAGGAAAATGGGAGAGTGGTTTTTGGGAAGAAATGGGTTTAGTTTGTGTTTGAATGCAAACTCACCTGACTTTGCATTTTGATTAGATCCCTGGATTGAAAATGTAGTTTCTTCAAATTTTTGGTTTTCCAAATGTTTTAATTCTATTCCCCGCCCCCCCAAAGTTCAAAACTGAAAGAGGAAACACACACATTCATGAAAATAATGGAGCAGAATTCATGCTGCTACGCAAATGCTTTGAAAAACCTGCATAGCTTAGGAAAATCTGCAAAGACAAATGCAAACATTTTAAAAATGGGCCTCAAAATACATACTAATTTTAGGCAAGGGAGGGAGGGAGGGAGGGAGGGAGGAAGGAAGGAAGGAAGGAAGGAAGGAAGGAAGGAAGGAAGGAAGGAAGGAAGGAAGGAAGGAAGGAAGGAAGGAAGGTTGGTTGGTTCACTGAGCTGAATTTGGTATCTTTGCCCTGAAAAACAGAGAGAAACTAACCCTGACCTTTTCACACATATGGAAAATAATGAGAACTGAAGAAGAAAAATTGGCCAATTTGCAAAAAGAAGAAAAGAAGAGAAATTGAAATCCACCACCTTGCCCATCTCTAAATAGGTGGTTGGCTTGAGGCACTGCCATACTGGAGAAGAAATGATGGTGAGAACAACACATCTCCCCCACCCACCCTTCAAAGACCCCGGGCCTCTTTGCCTGCCCTGGTGAATTTTTTTAACGTGCAGAAGGAAGAATCCTTCGGCAGAATTGTCTGCCATACTCTTTCAGATTGCCTTTAAGTGGCTTGGGGGAGACATCCTCACACATTCAGAAGAAAATGCCTAGAGATACTTTCCAGCCCCGGCGTTTGTGTAACCTCAGCCTCCACAAGTCCGGCACTGAAAGATCTACCGCCTCAGGCCGTGGAGGCAAACGCTTGAAAGATGAATCATTTTCATAAATGAGTGCAGAAGGAGGTCAGGCCAGGGGACTGCAAAGGTTACATGTGCAGCTGAGATAAGGGACCATTCATCTCTTCATCCCGTCAGGTGGTGATGGGCAAGCCCTGCCTTGAGCTTCCATAAAACATGTCCTTTGCAGAAAACACACAGGTGGTTCACTAAAGAAAAGAGAAAGAAAAAAGAACAGGATAAGACAAGGTCCCTGAAATGTGTGTCCCCAGTAGTTGCCTTGGGTTACCATGCACGATGCAGAGAAAGTTCTGGATTGCTGATTTCCAGAGCCCAAAACTCCTCCTCAGCACTTGTGCTAAAAAATGCCAAAGTTATTTGTACAGATGACACCTGTGGATGATTTGTGGAACAAAATGGTGAAAAGTGAGGGAGAGAAAGTTCCAGGAGGAAAGAAACAGGCACTGGCTTAGAAGGAGCTGGCTCTTTACAAAGACCAAATCTTTTTGGGTTGTTGGAGGATTATTTACAGGAAATTCAGTCTGCCCTTTTCAATCTCAAAAAGCTTAGGGGGGCTTTATAGAGCTGTTTCCCTTAGCAAAGGTGGCATAAAAAGTGTAGGAAATATTCTCTAAAAAAAAAGTAGAGATTTCTTCCAAACATCTAAATCAGTGTTTCTCAACCTTGGTCACTTTAAGATGGGTGGACTTCCTCTCCCAGAATTCCCCAGCCAGCTGTGCTGGCTGGGGAATTCTGGGAGATGAAGTCCACCCATCTTAAAGTGGCCAAGGTTGAGAAACACTGAAGTAAATGATATAGCCCCTGACATTGCATGCATACAGTCATTGCAATTAGTCTACTCTAGTCTAGTCTTAATTATTCTACTATTTTTTTTTTCATTTTCCTGCCAGGTTATTATACTTCCGGTGTTCTTCATGGATTCTTGGCTTCCCTTGACATTTAAGGTTACCATAACCCAAAGAACTGATTCTGCCATTGAAAATAAATAAATATATAAGTTGGTGACATTATCGGCATTCGTCATCAGGGCCTCTCCTAAGGAGATGTTCCTCCCCAAGTTCAATTGTGTATATATTTTCACAAGCCGGTTTCCTTTTCTCCAATTACGACGGCATCTTTTAAAAATATCTGTTGAAATGTCCTTTTTTTAAAATGCGTGACGCATGTCTTTAAGGATGCGCAGGGTCCTCAAGGTCCATTTCAGGGGCCGAATCTGGTGTTCCAGAAATGGTTGTCCAGTCTGACTTAATGCTGAGATTTAAACTGAGATTTTGAAAAACAGAGGTCCATATTTCATAGCTCAAATGGGAAAACACAAATGGAGACGAGAGAGTGAAAGAGCGGATTGGATGATATTTGCATACTGTACGATTTAGAATAAGAGTTTTCAAACTTTTTCGGGCCACAAAACCTATGAGTTAAAAAATAAAATCCTGATCAAGAGGCAAAGTTCTAGTAATAGAAAATTGGCTCTTTTCAAGTGAACTTTTTCTTTTCTTTTTTTGGCCTGTAGTGACTCACCAACCCTCATCAATTTCTCACAGAGCCATAGGTTTCAGAGAATATTGTTTGAAAGACCCTGACCTCAAACTTTACATGGGAATGAAGCATGGCCAACCTGCACAGAAATTAGCGCAGGTGCTTTCAAGTGGAGCTCCTTCAAAATCGCATCTCTTTTTTCCAAAGCAAATGTAATGAAATTTGCAGCACTGGTTAAGTTTGTAGTAATGGGAACACCCATGCCAAATTAGCTGGTGGGATTTTGGAGAAAGGAGAAAGGTATTGGTAAGGAATTGTGATCAATGATTAAATTGCTAGTCTTTTGTAAAAATAAAACAGTTGTTGGGTCAAGTCCACTAGTTAACGCAGCTCACACACCGCATATAATGACTCAACATGAGAAACTGGGCGGAATGAATGGTCAAATTAAGGATCTCTTTTGATCTGCATGATTCCTCCATTCTTCCAAGATGCTCTGATTGGGATATCAGTGATGGTCTGATCACAACGATCACTCTTTTTGAAGCATAACTAAACCTAACATTTCCCTCCTTTCCCTTTCCACCATGATGTTTCATATAAATAAATTTTTCACCTGCTTTCTTTTCATGGTTGTTTCTGAAGCAGTTATGGTACCACCCTTTGCAATTCCCTGGATCTCCAGAAGAACGAATGAGATGTGGAACATCCTAGAAGTCAGTAATCTGAATGGCGTCCACTCAGACCAATCTGGTCCACTCTGGGAAGATGAAATCTGATCCAGATTACCTTGTTTGGTATTGAAGTCTAGGCTTCAGCTAAATCCAGATCACAACCTTTATTTTATTTATTTAATTGATTTATATGGCTACCCAAGTCGACTCTGGGTAGATAATGTAGGAATGCTACAGTTGTTGCAGCTGCTGAGAAGACTAGTAGCCAATTCAGTATATAAATTGTGCCTTTTTTATTCGTGTTATATCATACAAGATGTCCTAGGTAAAAAAACCATATTGTGTCTCTGCTGAAATGCTCCATGCCAAAGATTTATATCATGATAACATGTCAGATTCATGCCATGATAATCTTAGAATGGATAGCTGTCAACCCCAAAACGTGCTTTTTGTTCATCTTTTAAGAAATTACAGCATTCTCTAAATATTATCAAACAGAGTTGGACAAGGATCTTTACAATTATATCTTAAATTAGAACAGAGGATAATCGCCTTTGTTTGTAGTCTAAATGGGAATAAATATTTTAAAGCTCTACCTTATTATGTGAAAGGCTTCATACAGTTCAAAATGTTGATGTTTAATGAAAATGAAATGAGGACTTTTCTTTCTATTCTTCTGTTCCTTGCAGTTTATTTTTTATAAAGAAGAAATGATCCAGGCCAATAATTACCATGTAGTAGGAAGACAATTATTATTTTTAGTTTTAGTTTTTCAACAAAACAACAAAAAAAGCAGCCTTTTCATTGTAAAGAGAAGAGACTTAATTATCTCTTCTTTCCAGTTCTCAGTACAAGTTATATGGAAATTCCTTTTGGATCTGATAAACGCAATTATTCACTAGTCTGCAGTGACATGTCATTACTCCATAATCACTAGGAATTTATTTACCAATAAACCTCATTAAATTGCTACATAATTAAACAGCAGTTACTTGGCATTAGACACTTTTCTGTATAAATTGCTTTTAAATACATTTTAAGAGCCTTCCAAATTCCATGGACTAGAAAGTAGTGGGTTAGTACTTTCAGTCTTCCTAGCTCAGCCAGCCATTGGCAGGCTGGTTGAGCATGAGCTGTGTTTGAGTCTAGACTTAGAAGAAGCAGGATAGAAAGAGTACTGATATTGTTGAACTTTGGTGTTGGAGAAGACTCCTGAGAATAGCAGGAATAACCAGGAAAACAAACAAATGGATCATAAATAAAATCTACCTAGAGTTTTCACTCAAGGCACAAGTGATCAGGCTCAAATTATCATACTTAGGGTAGATTCTGCAAAGACCCAGCTCCCTTGAGAAACCCATAATGCTGGGAAAGGTGGTAGGAAAGAGAAGAAAAGGGATGACCATCCATGATTACAGATATGATGTGGGTACATGGTTGGAAGATCTGAAGGACTATGTTGGGACAGATCATACTGAAGAAGGTCTATCTATGTCAGTGTTTTTCAAACTTGGTAACTTTAAGAGATGGGGACTTCAACTTCCAGAATTCCCCAGCCAGCATACTTCATATATACTGGCTGGGGAATTCTGGGAGTTGAAGTCCACACCGCTTAAAGTTGCCAAGTTTGAAAAACACTGAACTATGTGGTTGTTAGGAGCCAACACTGACTTGATGGCACATAATCAATCAATCAATCAATCAATCAATCAAAAGTTAGAATCAGGGAAATCCAACAATATTGGTTAATCTTGCTTTAGATAAATCAAATATCTCTTTCTACCATATAGTCTTGTTGGGAACTTAACTTCAGTTGTGATCTGATTCATCCTATTTTGTATACAAATAGTAGAGTGCAGTCTGAATTACTGCAGTTGAATAATGAACATAATATAAATAATAATATAAAACAGGAATGTTTAACCGTTGGGGACCAAGGGTCACACAAGTTTTTGAATGGTGGATGTCCGTATGACAGATCAAATGTTCCACCGGAAGAAGAGTGGAGCTTTTTTGAAAAGGTCCATGGGGACAAATATTAAAGTATATTAAATATTAATAAAATTATTTCTTTTAAAGGTTAAGCCTCCTTGAGTTGACCTGGACTGTTTTCTGTGCAATAGTCAACATTTGTGGGAAACCACCGTGAGGCCAACATGACAAGGGCACAATGATGTCATCACACTAAGGCAGCTATTACATGGCTGCATTCCAACTACTGATACAAATATATACACTGCAGCATTTGAGCCATGACATCATCACACTCACACTGTCATTTGTCACACTTAATACAGATGTCCCAACAGATGTCCATAGAAACAGTATGAAAGTAGTTTGCCATTCCAACTTCCCAGTCTATCCAAAGGCCATAGAATTCCCTGGTGGTCTCCTATCCAACACTAACCAAGCCAAACCATTTTGCTTTTCTGCGATCTGCCAAGTCAACCAGGGGATGCCACTTGCTATGATAATGATATTAAATTAGGTAACTCCTTGTTCCATTTCTACACACGCACACATTTATACCAATCCACTTCCCTCCCCTATGAATTGATTCCCAGGTTTAAAATCAATTCATAAATATGGAAGCCAAAGAACACCCCCTGGACTTGTACACACATTCTCTCAGTTATGCACCCTGCAAAAAATGGAGGCAATAGGACATGGCAGAAGGAAGCAGTAGCGGTATGAGGAGTTGCTGCCAAATCTGGGGATAGGCAGAAAGTTTCATCTGATACTGAGAGGGCCATGGGATTTGCATGGATAGGAAATGGCGATGATGATGATGATGATGATGATGATGATGATTCGTGGTATGAGATAAGGCAGAACTGCTTCTTCTCCTAGAAGGTCATGGAGAACTTTTCCCCAAACATTCTTACAGAGAAGGAGCACAAAAGAGAGGCTTGTGAGATATGGAGAAGTCTCCATTTATTTTGGAGATCTAGTCCCAACATAAGCCAGTTTGGTGTAGCGGTAAAGTAGGCTAGAAACTGGGAGACCATGAGCTCTAGTCCTCCCTGAGGTCCAAAGCCAGCTGGGTGACCTTGGGCAAGTCCCTCTCCCTCAGTCAGGAGGAGGAGGAGGAAGAGGAGGAGGAGGACAGAGAGGAGGGGAGGAGGCGGCCGCAGCAAGGGCAAACCACTTCTGAAAATCTTGCCAAGACAACTGCAGGGAGTCACCAGGAGTCAAGACTAACTTGAATGCACACACAAACACAAAAAAGACCCAGCCTAGGCGCCGCACCCTGAACCTTTCATACTGGAGAAATGTAAATTTGAGGATGCCTTCCTATCGAAATTTCCAAGGTCCTTTCAAATTCTCTGATTAGGACTGGGTGACTGGTCACTCTCTCTAGATGCAGCCTAGATGACCAAGGAGAAAAAACAAAAGGGAGATACCCCCACCCAGCCATGGTAGGAATTTGAGGTTTTGGAAGAAAGGTGGGACACCAGTCTAATGACCAAGGAATGGTAGTATGGAAATATCCATGATTTTCAGCTGAAACCTATGTGGGTGATGTTGTGTCTCATGGAGAAAAACCCAATGGGGTTCCATGGGTTTTACATAGGATTATTGGCAGCCCAAGGTTCTAACCGCAGACTGCTTCTTTGGGAATAGGCTGCATTAAATTCAGTGAGACTTGCTTCCAAGCGTCCTTGGAACATGACCCACCTTTAAATTAATTATTTTAAATTCACCAAACAAACCCTCTCCATATGAGCTCAGCTGAAAAAGGAGCTAGCCAGTTCTCTAAGAAGACAGCCGTAGAACAGTCCCCTCTAAGGCAGGAAAAGGATGAAAAACCGAATGTTGGATCAAAGGGGGAAAACCCACCCATCAGATCGGAACTGGGGAAAGGAGACGTTCCTTCTCCCTGATCTGCAATTCTGTGCACTTTGCGCAAGGAGAAAAAAGGCTTGGCCCCTGCCCCCAGCTCAGGGCACAAAGGCCATTTTGGCACACAAAGAGAAAACACGGTAGCATCGTAGATAAGCAGTGCAAACCAGTTCTTTTCGTGAGGCTGATGCTGCGTCCCCCGTGGCGAAGGCAATCTGAGTGTATCTCAGAAGGAAGAAACTGAATACATAATATAAGGTCACGGTGGAAAATGCCACCGTTGAACACTCCCCAGGAAAGGAATGTTCTCTTCTTGCTCCATTTCTTTCCCTGCACCAAGGTTAGCACTGGGTGTAAGGGGAAGGCAAAGGCTGGGCCAGAAAAAAAGACAAGTGGACTGGCTTGCAAAAGTTTATGCTGAGAGTTAAGTTTCAACCAAGTATGGAGATAATTAGAATTGGGCGTTTTGTTTACTTCCAAACCAGGCCACTTTCCCTTTTCCTTTGTTAACCTCCTGGTTCCATTCTGCTCTGTTCCTGCATCGAACTGCGTCTTCAGTCCTCCTCTGAAAATGCATGTCTGAATACTATGAATATTTAAATGTAAATGCGCGTTTGCTCTCAGATGCATTATTCATTCAGTGTAAATAAAGTTGCTTGAAGATTTTAGTCAGCCCGCATAGGCAGGTGAACCAACCTGTTTGGCAGCTGGCATACAGCTTTTCTTTGGATTTCACCCTTCTGCGAATCCATTGATGCCAACGTGCGTATTTTAAGATTAAAACAAAAAACAAAAAACACATGGGTAGGCTTTCCAGGAGGACACTGCACACGAGGCATGAGTATCTTGTCAGAGAAGACGTTCAGAAATGCAGTTTAACTGCCTATTTAAATACAGTGTTTGTGCAGACGTGGTTCCCATGGTGGAAAAGGGTCAGAGTAGGTTGACAATTCCAGGTTAATACAAGCTAAGACAAAAGTCTTCAACCATCTTTAAAAGCACCTCAGGAAGGATTAAGTACCGAAAATAAGCAAGATGGATAGGTTCCCAGAAGCTAGATTGCGACTCCCATCTTTTTTCATCTATGAGCTCTGTTGGCTGAGCCGGATGGGAGTGGTTGTCCCAGAAGCGAGCGTGGAGAACTTGTCTGCAAAAACTTAAAGCAGCTACCTCTTTTCTCAGAATTGCATAGCAGCTGCTGTGCAATTCTTGGAAGAGTTACAGCTGCTTTAAAGGGTTCCAGAAAGTGCAACTGTTGTGTTCCTGGATGTTCCGAAGCACTTTTTGTTAACTGAGTTGATATTTTGCATCCCCCTAAGGCAGTGTTGTCCAAACTTGGCCACTTTAAGATGAGTGGACTTCAACTCCCAGAATTCCCCAGCCAGCCATGCTGGCTGGGGAATTCTGGGAGTTGAACTCCACTCATCTTAAAGTGGCCAAGTTTGGACAACACTGCCCTAGGGTATAATCCCTAGGAATATGTGCAAAGGTAGGTAGAGTTGTCAGTGGTCCTGCAGCAAGCAGGAGGAACAGGGACAGCTTGATCAAAAAAAAGTCAAGATGGGGGCCACCACCATTCAGCTGAAGCCCTGTCATTGCCACACAAGCTTTGCTCCTTACCTACATGGATACATCATGATGCACATACCAAAGGGGTGGAACTTGCAACACAACAGGGCAAGACACAATTTGGTACGCTGAGTCATGTCCTACCTTAGGTCCTTCTGACTATGAAGAGAAGAATATCACCACCAGCTAAGAAACACCAATTTAAGGCTTCAATGGGGGGAAAAAAGTGAAGAGTGGATTTGAAGTTGACATTCTTGGAAGGAATTCCACTAAGCTTAGAACTCATTTTAAAAAGTAGGAGATTTGTGGGGGGACTTTGAGAACTGAAAGCATAGCATTTATGGACAGGGATGTATAACAGGATATTAAGACTGAGAAAGCACCGTAGAACAAATCTATAAAAGTATTGTGGGATAGTAATCAGGGATTATGTGGTGCTGGCAGGGGGACCTGGTGGGGGGGAGAGGATGCAAGAGTGTGGTTTGTCTCTGTGTGTATACAAGTCAGTGGCTGTATGTGCACTTGTGTGATTTTCCAGCTTGCTAATTGGGCCCAAAAGATTGTCTGCTACTATTTGAGTAGTGGTTAATTGCAACTAGTAGTTAAGCAGTTTGACAGTGGAGCTAATTCTCTGGCGAGGTGGTAGGTTCCTCTCTCCCTGATGTGCTCAAGAGGTAGTTGGACAACTATCTGCCTGGCCTGCTCTAATTTAGATTCCTTCACTGAGCAGGCGGGTGGAGTAGATGTCCCCCTCATGGACGCCTTCCAGTTCTATGCTTCTAGGAGCTTCCATCCTTGAGATGGGAGGAAGGAATGCCATGTTAAAAACTATGGCCCCCACAGCCTTTTAGCACACCCCATGAAGGAGGCCAGCAATGTTGCTGCCTGCCCAGAAATCTGTTCTTCTATGGTAGGAAAAAACAGCATTTTCTTGTT
Organism: Python bivittatus; assembly: GCF_059951505.1. Taxonomy (NCBI): domain Eukaryota; kingdom Metazoa; phylum Chordata; class Lepidosauria; order Squamata; family Pythonidae; genus Python; species Python bivittatus. The sequence continues at coordinate 57,922,490 of NW_028277058.1, forward strand.
GTTTTCCCCAGCTCAGTCTTCTCCTGCTGGAGAGCCCTCTACCCAATCTGCCTTGGACCATTCAAGAAAACACTTTGCCTTGAACCATAAAAGGAACACTGTTGACCTATGTTTCAGAAAAAGAACAATAATAAGAAACAGAGACATTGAAGAAATGATGGGAATATTGACCGTGTGGAAGACCACCATTTATTCTTCCACAAGATCAATATTCCCCTGACCAAGACAACAAACAAACATGGAAAAAAGGCAGAAAATATATGTTTTTGCTCCAGCAGCCAAAAGAGGAAATGGTCATGGAGGACTGAGCCTAGGGGCCACTCAAAACGAAGAGGTCCTGTAATAGGTCAGCTGGAGCGAAGCCCATCATTGATCTTCTGAAACAGTGTTTCTCAACCTTGGCAATTTGAAGGTGTGTGGACTTCAGCTCCCAGAATTCCCCAGCTAGCTAGCTAGCTGGGGAATTCTGGGAGTTGAAATCTGCACGCCTTAAAGTTGCCATGTTTGAGAAACATTGTTTTGAAGAATTCTCTTTCACATAATGTACAATGTCCACAGGGGTCTTCTTCCATTTTCCTCTAAGAAACATCACTTTCCTGGCCCAGCTGTGTGTTGGCAAGAAGATGGAGGCTGCATTGTGAGGACACATCCTCAACAAATGGAAGGTGGGCTATCTCCAACCTGGAGCAAGAAAGGTGTGAGGATGAGCCGAATAATTCTACTGTGGTCATTCCCTAAGAATTCACCCAATTCAGCAGTGGACATATGGAAATCAATGTGATTTAGGAAGTCGTGTTAGAATGGGTTACAGAGCCTTTGTGTTTTGAATCTCAGCATTTCATTCCACTTTCTAAAATAAATATGAATTTGGGGTAAATATTTGCATATTTACCATTTCTGTACATTAGCAAACTGTATACAGCAGAAAGGTTTTGGCTTTCCATGATTTTTAAAGGGCAAAATCCTGCAGGGCTTCCAACCACAAGAGTTATTAATTTCATGGAACAGAAGATGGAGAAGTCATCCACACCCTTTAGTGCTCTTGTACCTGAAGTCAATGCAAGGATTAGATACTTTTATAAAATAAATTTCCCCAAAATATTCCTTTCCTTTGACAAAAAAGAAAAAAAAATCAAAAGCATTTTTCATCCTGTCAAATTGAATGAGAAAAGCTGGGCGGTGGGGGGTGGGGGGAGGAATGCAGGTGAAATCTTCAGCTTCGCATAAAGTTCCAGCAAATTTTTGTATGTGTGTCTAAATCCAAGAGAACCATGTGCAAATTCTCTGTTGCCAGTTGAGGGAGATCCCTGTCCTTTATTTAAGGAATGATGAATGTTGGGAAAGATGAACTGATTTTACTTAATTGTAAAGCTACATTGACAGAATCTTGCAAGTCTGAAAGTACAATTCTCCCACCATCTCCTTTACAGCTCGAGAAGCAAGGGAGGGTCCCTTCTGAGCCTCTTGCCCTGCCCTCTATCCAGCTGTGGGCTATGCCGTCCCTTATCTGACTGTTCCCTAGGCAGTGTCTCTTCCCCTTGTCCCCCAAGGTCCTTCCCACATACCATTACAGGGATTGTCCTGGGTCCAAACAAAATGGGAAATCTACAAGGGCTTCAAACTTTCTTGGAAAATGGCTTCCACTCTTTCCAAACCAAGACCTGCCCGAGGGCCCCGTCCTTCAACATCCCTCCCCCACTCACCCCAAGCCGTGCAGGAAAGCAAGCTCCCGCAGAAACACACCCCATCTGGCTTCCAGTTCCTTCGCTTTTCCCATGCCTTTTCTCCAACCTTTCCCTCCCCAACTCACAGCTCCTGTCATTCTCCACAGGTGATTTTTCTGTTTGTTTGTTTTCTCCTGAAATGATGCAATTTTAATTAATTTTAATTGCTTGATTCATTTAATGGAAGCACTGGAGGGAAATTAAACAGCACCCACGAAATGGTGCAATTCATACAAAGGCTGCCAGATGATCCAGCCCAAAAGGAGTAGAAGTTTGAGCGTTGTCTTCTGAGTCACTAGAGGAAACCTTTTTCACGTTCATTTTCCCCCTCCCCGGTGAAACACTGCAGCTCATCAGAAAGAGGTGTGGTTGCAAAAGACACGCTGGGAAGGATGCTGGGTTGATTTGATCCCGCAGGTCTCATCGCTTTCTTTTTACACAACTGTCTAATCTTGTTTGTATGCTTCCACGTGCAAGAAAAGTGTGCCGGTCTCAAGGGTGTGAAATTGCAAAATCAGGGGACTGGAAATGATCCAACGGAGCAATCAATGCTCATTTTTATAACAACGGCTCCCCGGCTCAGATCCACTGTTACAATCCTGATGTTTATCATCACACAAATAAACAGAGACTCCGTCCAACTACTTCAACTGATTGTATCAGTTCAGAGAGCAAGGGGAGCGATGGGGATTTTAAGGGTTTCCTCAATAGGTGGATCAGCAAAATCTCACCCTGCACATAGAAAATGACAATACAGAAAGAAGCGTTCTAGTTTAGCTGTTTCCCTGAGGTGCTACATTTCCGTGTGCAGGGTTTTTTTTCTCTTTTTCTCTTTTTTTTTTCCTTTTTTGCTTTTTTTTAATGGCAGCATTGTCATGTGATTTCCTCTGGCAGTTTGAGTTGATAAAATCCAGGAATGGGGCTGCTTTACTGTCTTAGCTACATAGGTTAACGCTTATGCAGTCTATGTGACTGTCAAGAGGATTTGCAAGATGAGGAATACAGGTTTCAACATTTTTTTTTTCAATCATGTCTGAACACACACTTACCTTGAAGTTTAGGACTCCCAGGTTTTCAGCCGGTCGGTTGGTTTCGTTTTGTTTTTTTATGAGGGAGGTTCATTCCATGGGTGGAAAAAATCCACTGCTGAAGCATTTCCCAGCAGAGATATACAGAAACAGATGTAGATTTCTGCTGCGCCAGTTGCTCCCTTTCCTAGGTCAGTGGGCCCTCCAGACAATCACTCATGCCTGGTCACCTCACAGGTCTACATGGGGCTGCCCTTGAAACCACCCGGAAGCTTCAACTGGTCCAGAATGCATCGGCGCAGACAGTGGTGGGCATGCCCCAGTATGCCCATGTTGTACCTCTGCTTCGCGAGCTGTACTGGTTGCCAGTTGGCTTCCAGATGTGATTCAACGTGCTGGTTGTTACCTCCAAAACCCTACATGGCATAGGGCCTGGTTACTTGAGGGACTGCCTGTCTCCCATAATATCTGCCCAACCACTTTGATCTGGCAGGGTTGGCACACTCTAGATTCCATCAATTAAGCAATGCCACCTATCAGGACCCCAGAAGCGTGCCCTCCCTGTCGCAGCGTCTGCCCTCTGGAATGCGGTTTCCCACGAAATTTGAATGGCTCCCTCCCTGATGGTATTTCAAAGGGCCTTAAAGACCTGGCTGTTCATCCAGGCCTTTGGAGAGGACAACTGACACCCCGTTCTTCCTTTCTGTTCCCCTCCAGGTTTGTTTGCTTGGCATTGTGGTTCTTTTGTGCTGTGTTTGTGTGTGTGTTTTTCCTACAGGTAGTCCTCACTTAACAACCATTCATTTAATGATGGTTCAAAGTTACAATGGCCTCGGGAAAAGTGCTTTACAATGTGTACTCACACTTACAACTGTGGATGTGAGCGGTTCCAAGTAAAGCTGCCTTTTGCAATTGACTGATGGTGATTCTGTCAATGCCGATGGCCTTCAAGGGGTGCTCCAGATGTTTTGGGATTGCACCTACGGCGCCTATAACTATTGGCACTACCTTTGCTTTCTTTTGCCAGAGTCGTTCCATTTCTATTTGCAGATCTTTGTATTTTGTGATTTTCTACAGTTCTTTCTCTTCTTTTCTGCTGCTCCAGGTATTGCGACGTCCACTATCCAGACTTTTTTGTCTTTCTTATCAACAACTGTTAAGCCTGGGGTGTTGTGTGGCAGGTTCTTGTCTGCTTGAATTCTAAAGTCCCAGAGCACTTCGGCTTCTTCATTTTCTATTACTTTGTCTGTTTTTTGGTCCCACCAGTTCTTGCTTGGAGGCAAGTGGTATTTCTTGCAGATATTCCAATGCACCATTGTGTCTATTTTGTCATGCCGTTGTTTGTAGTCAGTCTGTGTGATCTTCTTGCAGCAGCTAACTAGGTGGTCCACTGTTTCCTCAGCTTCTTTGCAGAGGCAGCATTTGCTGTCTTGCTGTCTTCTCGATTCTGGCTTTGAAGGCATTTGTTCTTCAGGCTTGGTCTTGTGCAGCCAGAATGAGCCCCTCTGTCTCTTTCCTCAACTTTTCCACTCTTAGCCATTGCCAGGTCTTGTTATCTGCTTTGCCTGCTAGTTTTTTTGTGTACTGGCCGCGTAATGCTTTGCCTTGCCACGTCTCTTCTCTATTCTTCATTTGGTCTTTCTTATAGGCCAGTTTGGGCTCTTTGGTATCCAGTAAGCCTTCATGGTGTACCAGCTTCAGTGCATCTTCTTCAGTGTCCTTCAGATACTCTTCCAATGCCCTTTTTTCTTCTTCAACTGTCTGGTGTACATGGAAAATTCCACACCCACCTATGCTCCTTAGTAAGTAGAGTCTGTCGTTATTATATTATTGTTGGTCACACGGTCAGCCAGATGTTTAGACTGGATTTGGCATTTTTATTTTATTATTATTATTATTGTTATTATTTCTACTACTATTTAGCATGCATACATTACAGTATTTTGTTGTAATTCTTACAATTAATTTGCAAAGTAAATTTGTACTTCTGGTGACAATTTTTTTTAAAAAAGGACTAATTTTGGAAACCATGAAATCATCATCATCATCATCATATTATTATTATTATTAGCATTAGCATTTAGCATGCATACATTATTTTCTTGTAATTCTTCCAATCACCTTGCGAAGTAAATGTCTACCTCTGATGTCAACACATTTAAAAAAAAATAAAGGTTTTGAAATGGCTAAATTTCCAGAGAGAAGGAAGAAATGACAGAATTCCTTGCCCCGTGCTGGTCAGGCAGGAAGGTGTCATTAACCCCATTTTGCAGACAGCAAGAGTGAGGTTCAGCAAGGAAGCTTGCTGTAAGGCTATCGAGCACGTTGGTGAGTGCCATTGCTTGCAAAACTCAGCCTGAGAACGAACACTTCAATGCAGCTACTCTAAAAAATGCAAATAAATGTCCTTCCTTCAACCCTATACAAGCTTTCCTGGACATGTTCTTAAAAATGTCTTTTCCTGATTTTGTTTTTTTTTCCCCCTTCACCACTCCACGCAGGTCTGTCAGGCAGTGTGAAAGGGAGAGGTGTGTTAGAAACTTTCTGCCTAGTTAAGCACTCCAGAAAATACCTAAAAACAAAAACGAAAAAAAGACTGTAGGTTTTCCACCAACCCTCCCTGACAATGCCTCAGATTTAGCCAAGTGCTTGTGCAATTCCTAATGGCTGCAATAGGTGCCAAATTGGCAGGAAGAGACAGGATTCTTCAAGCGAAGTGCTGTTAAAGTGCTGCCCTGTCCCAGTGCCTGGAGGCTGTGGGGGTCTGGATGGGGAACAACAGGCTTCAACTGAACCCTGGCAAGACTGAGTGGCTCTGGGTTCTGAGGCCCTCTGGTTCAGGGGCTGTGCCATCTCTGGTACTGGATAGGGTGGCAGTGCCCCAAACAAACCTGGTGCACAATCTGGGGGTCCTCCTAGACTTGCGACTCCTGCTCAAAGAGCAGGTGGCAATTGTGGCTAGGAGGGCCTCTGCACAGCTTTGTGTTGTGTGCTTCAACTGGTACAGAATGCAACAGCACAGGCAGTTACGTGTGCTTCCAGAACAGCACATGTTACACTTCTGCTCCAAGAGCTGCATTAGTTGCCAGTTTGCTTCCGGGTCCAATTCAAGGGGTTGGTTTTAACCTTTAAAGCCCTTCATGGCATGGGCCCGGATTATCTGAGGGACTGCCTCTTCCTGATTACATCTGCCCCTCCCATCAGGTCCAGCAGGAGGGGCATCCAGGGGGGTCAAAAAAGTCAAGATGGTGGTTGCAAATGTGCAATGAAAGCCCTGCCCCCTTTTTAAGAGCACATAAAAAGTGGCCATCTTGACTTTTTTGACTGTCCTGCTGCAGATGCCCCTGATGATTGTCACCGACCCCCTTCAAAAACCTGCAACTCCTTCCCACCAAACTCTGGCATTTGGGTGGCCCAGGGGTTTCATGTCACGAGCAGAAGGTTGCTGAAATAGGGAATGAAAAAGCCATCAAAAGGTTGATTGAGCCTTCCATTTAGTTTTGAAAAAGAAGGGAAAAACTGTAAATCTCTCTGCAGACCAGAAGGAAAAGCTGGTCCTCATAATGTGGCCCCCACACTTCCACACCATCATAATGTTCAGTCCATCTCAACACCCCGCTTGTTCTAACCTTTGCCTTCCCTCCATCCACCAACATTCCCAGTGCAGAAACAAATTCCAGCGTAAAGCAAATTCCACTCTCCAAGGGCTGGTCTCTGACCCAAAAAGAACATCATCTGTTCACAGAAAGGAAGTCCTAAGCAGGTGTGGAAAGCACTAAAGTTTGTATAAGTAATCCCCCCGAAATCATAAGGGGATGGTGGAAGCAAGACATCTCAGAGAGAACAGGAGATGCTCAGTCAAATGTTTGTGACAAGTAAAAAGAGAAGGAAAAGAAGGGGGAAAGAAGAGGAAGTTGGAATGGACCCATGAGTCTTGAAACTTAGCAACCTCTTCCAAGTTGTCCTGCCACCTGTATCTTGGATACTTGGCCAATCAGAAGAAGGCAAGTCTGCTTCCCACAAGAGCTTGCAGCTTAAATTCAGTCCTTAAAGAAGCAGGAATAGCCATGGGACATTATTCCTGTTGGAAAAGAGCTGCTAATGAAATCAGCCACGAAACCACCATGGGAAGGAGAATGGTGGGAATTTAACAAGAACCTTCAAGAATGGACTCTGAGCAACATCCCACTGAGTGGGTCATGGGGGTTGGAGTCATTATGCTTGGGGTAACTAGAGTTTCTCACCCTCAGCAACTTTAAGATGTGTGGACTTCAACTCCCAGAACTTCAGCTCCCAGGACTTCAATTCCCCAGCCAGCTGGGGAATTGAAGTTCTGGGAGCTGAAGTTCTGGGAGTTGAAGTCCGCACATCTTTAAGTTGCTGAGGTTGAGAAACACTGGGGGTAACAGTTATTAGGGGCTTCTTAGTTGATGCAACGTGTGGGCAAACAATGACTCTAGTTCTAATCTATCTCCTGCACTTCCTCTCTATGCCCACCCCGGAGCCACTTTTGATCGGTTGCTGAAAACCAGTGACTTCGCTTCCTATCATCTCCTACCTCTCTATGACAAGAACGTAATCCCTAAAAGAAGCTGGATGCAGTTTTAAAAGCAAAGCAAACTTCCAATGTCAGTTCAGAAATAACTGAGGGGGGGGGGTGGAAAGAAGGAGAAAAATGTCTACCCTCGCCTATTGCCCTAGACAACCTCCCAAATATTTGTGTGGTTTCAGCCACCCAAAGGTTGCCTATCCCTCTACTCTCCAGATGATCCAGAGTGTAAGGGGCGGTGGGCAAAAAATTCAAGAGAGCAGCCATATAAATGTTTTAATTCATAAATCAATGGGGAAAAAAATAGATTGAAGCCTGCATCCTTTTTATTGCGTGCATAACACAAATAAAAAGGGGATGGGATTTCGATAATGTGGTTGTGACTGCCATATTGATTTTTTTCTCCCCCTTCCCTAACAGAGTGTGTAGTTATAAAACCAGGAGTGCTGGCTGTGGGGGCAAGTGGAGAATGTTAACATTCATTTCTATTTAAATTAATTCTCTTGCAAATTCTACACTGAGGTTTGCCAATGTCTCCCGAGTGGCGACAATTCAGAAATGGTGCAGCAGCTGAATTAGCAATCAATGCTTTGAGTTCTCCTTGGCCCTTCCCTCCTCTAGTGATGTCATTGTGATGTCACAGACCCCCCAGTTAAAAAAAGAAAATTAAAGAAGTGCATCCCCCCTGCCAGATCAGAAAAAACATTGATTTCAATCTAGTTTCCTTGGCTTAAAACCCACCCTTCACCCTTTCTTGGGGATCAGAGAAGTAGTTTTGGATCCCTGAGACTGGAGCATTTCCCTCCCAATTATTGGGGAGCAGAGAGGGGTCTCCCCAGAGTATCATGAAAAAAGTCAAGATGGGGGCCACAATGGGGCAAACAAAACTCCGCCTGTTTTTTATACGCATCGAACATAAAACACAAGCGAAGCTTCAATTGCACCATCGTACCCAACATCTTGAGTGTTTTTATCATATTCTGCAGACACCCTGGGAGCAAGAACGGAATCGAGAGGCCACCTTGAAATATTCAGCATTTAGCACACGGCTTGATCAAGCCTCCTTTAAAGCAGACCAAGAGCCGGGAGACCGTACGATCCCTGAGATGGCCTGCTTTTTAAAAATAAAATAAAAGCAATCGTTTCAACATCGCACTTTTAAAGTCAACAACCAGATTTTTTTTAAAGAAAAGTTTGAAGCACAGTAATTGTGTATTTGGGGGCTGGCACCTTTCTGAGCTCTGAGTCACTGAACTGGCTGAAAGGTTTGTCTGTCTCACTTTTGGTGCATTAATTGCCATATAATTATATTAATCAAAATAATTGCTATGCCCCTGCAGCTAGCAGTAAGTTTCAGTGGGCCTCTGGGTGTTGAGCAGGACTCCCTGCCCTGCCTACCTCATTCTCCCCCTCCTTTTTGAATTTTTTTACTACAAGCCCATCTTCCCCGTTGCCAAAATCTGATCTTTGGCTTTACAAGAAAAACTTCAGAGGCATCAAGACATTTGTTTTACACCAGCACTCCTTCAACACACCCTTGACAGGGCAAAGGGCAAAAGCACACTCAGTCTTTTGCACAAGCAGCTCCGTTGCACCCACAGAGACAACCCAGAGATCTGCTCCCATGAGATCCCAGAAACCAGCTTACTCAGTAGTAACTTGTTCGAGGTACGGTAATAGTAAATATATGGCAAGTAGGAACTGCTGGATTCAAAAAATTCCATTGCTGGGCTTGCCTTTTTAGGATGTTGCCAGCCATTTCTTGATGTACGTATTGATTTTTTTTTTTAATTTGGCAGCCTTAAAAATTATTATGGTTGGTCGCACAGTCAGCCAGAGGTTTAGACGGGATTTGGCATTTTTATCCCCCTATTGAGTCCTTCCCAAGGACCCGGGATAGGCAGATGTTGCTGTTTGATGGTGTTAAAATATCATTGCAGGATGTGAGCTGTTCCAAGCAAAGCTGCCTTTTGCAATTGACTGATGGTGATTCTGTCAATGCCAATGGTGTTCAACTGGTACTCCAGATGTTTTGGGATTGCACCCAAGGTGCCTATAACTATTGGCACTACCTTTGCTTTCTTTTGCCAGAGTCGTTCCATTTCTATTTGCAGATCTTTGTATTTTGTGATTTTCTCCAGTTCCTTCTCTTCTTGTCTGCTGTCTCCAGGTATTGCCATGTCCACTATCCAGACATCTTAATCATCACCATTATTATTATTATTATTTCATCCAAATGAATATCACAGTCTAAAGATTGGGCATTCTCCAATCATTCAGGTCTTAGTCAAGGACCTAACATTCACAGAGGTATCACTTTCGTATTATTTTTTATTTATTTTATTCATCAAGGAATAACAAAGTACAGAGAAGAAACAAAAAGAATTACAACTAGTGTTCTTTGGATAGATAGATAGTTTATTGATTGATTAGCCTTATGACCATATTAAAATAAAATAAATAAAATAAAATACAAGGTCTATTTCCAAGACAAAATAGATAAAAGAAAATAGAATAATAAAATGCATATGTGCTAAAGTTGATACAGCCAAAAGATTTAGTTCATGTAAAAATTATTCTGCCTAATGTGCCAATAACTATATGGGTGACTCCGCAAGATCTTTTCCACAATCTACCCATTTTGATCATTACATCTATCTATCTATCTATCTATCTATCTATCATCTATCTATCATCTACCCATTTTGATCATTACATCTATCATCTATCCATCTGTCTATCATCTAGTCTGAAGGAGGATGGGTGGGGTAAGCGTCTCAGAAGGACCCTCCCTAGTTTTCGGGAGAGTAAAAGTAAGGGGATGGAAAGATACTTTCAGACTTGCAAAATGATTCCTGCAACCTTACAATAAAGGTAGTGTTAGTACTCATGGTTGGTGCTTCTTGTCCAGACTACCTCGAAGGGCTAACAGCAACTGTATACATCAATTCAATAAATAAATATTGCCTTTGGCCTTACAGACAACTGTGTGTAAATGAGCAAATAAATAAATAAATCTCAGAGCTGTGGCCATGAAAGGCCACAAGGAAGGCCCTGAAAGTCGTGTCTGTACTATTGTCAAGAAAACCACAAAGACGTCCATCACTTTTTGGGGTCCTTAGAAGTCCCACCAGTGCACGTGGGCCAACCTTTTCCAGACATTTTTGGCCATTTTGGGTTAGAGTTGAGGGAGAAAATGATGCCTTAATCTTTGTAGGAGTTTAAGGTGTCCTTTATCCCCTTTAAGCTTTCAAAACAGTTGTCCCAAAATGAGACCTGTCCCTTCCTCCTCACCCGCTATGTGAGGGAGGGAGCCCTCAATGTGTCCCATGAAACATGGGGCAGTTTTGAGCCAAGAGAAGTCATTATTTGCCGCATTCGCCCAGTGGGGAGCTCTGAGTGACTCAAGGAAATGCACAAGCCACAATGGAGTTCATTGCATTTTAATCTGATTTCCCTTTGAGTGGGTGGGATTTAGCATGCTGTGCTACACAGCACATTAACTCATTTCTGGGTTTGCACAATGCCACAAACTACATACTAGGAGAATGCACCGGAAGAGGCAACACCAAACCACAAATCAACCAAGTTTCATGCTAGCTCAGCTTAGCATGTGGTACAACTACAGATGGTAGGTCTTTCATGGACTTGGTTAAACATGTTGTGTTGAGCAGCCCAAGTACTGTACAAATCCAGGAAAAGGGGTTAATTCACAGAGCAGGTTAAGCACTTTGTGTGAACACAACCATTGTCACCCAAGCCATCAGGACCCAGAAATGAATTTTTGTTACAGAATGCTTGATGTCCCCCATCTTAGTAATGCATTGCATTTCCTTGCTTCTTCACGCTTGGTCACTCAACCTTCCCAGTGCATTAAAGCCAAGTTACTCAGATGGAATAAGAAATTAGCTTCTGCAGGTTTTCTTTTCTCTGTCGAAGGAAAACATTTTGTTGATTTGCTGGGAGCCTCTGGGGAGGAAATAGATGGAAATGCGCATGGAGGTTAATAAAGCAAAAGCCCGTGTAAGAGGGCCAGAATGATAATTTCAAAACCTGGGCACGGTCCAGACTAAAGACCTCAATCAGGTGAATGAACTTCAGGCAGGATGTTGGCGAAAGTGGCCGTTCGGCTGAAGGAGCGAAAAAGGCCAAGTGCCTATTCCCCCCTCCTAATTAAATTTCAAATGCTGTCATTGATACTTTGATTGTTAGAAATGGAGGGAAATTTTATTTTGCATCGCAGGGTAAGCAAATCTGATTTTGCCTTTTCAAAGCAGTCCGCAAGCCGAAACTTAATTTTTTTTATTTCAAATTCACAGCTCTCTAAAGTTTGCAACACAAAATGCCTATTAGGGACAAGCCAACCCAGAAAAAAAAAATGTATACCTTTAAAAAAAAAAATGGATAAATTTGCAGTAGAGGAAACTGCAGATAAATTTGCATTAAACTGCATTTGAGAGCAAGGAAGTTGGCCTAGGGGCCGGCCTAGGATTAGAGAGGCTCAGATTCAAGTCTAGCCTTGGGCATTGCAACTCCCTGAGTGACTTTGGTCTAGTCATTTTTCCCTCAGCTGAGCCTACCTCACAGGGTTGTTGTCAGGATAAAACAAAAAGAAGTCCTCTTATTAGCGGCCTTCAGCTTCAGAAGAAAAGACCAGAAAGAAGTCTACTGAATAAATTAAATATACAAATAGCAGTGCAAACTGCTATTAAAACAAAACAAAACAAAACTCATTCAACTAAATTGAATCTGAACCACAGAACAAAATACTGAGAGGAACCCAACTTGGCTGTTTCAAATGTTCTTGATGGGCCAGGTTAGGTGCCCCAAACTCAAAAATTAGATCATAAACACCACCTAAAGTAGGCACACTTTGCAGCTAACATGCAGAAAAGTCAGATTTCCAGCTAAGGGTGTTTGTGTGGGGGGGAGGGGGGGTCAAAAAATTCAAGTCAGCATCTGCAACCCCCAGATTGAAGCTGCACCCATTTTTACATCTCCATGAAGCACATAAAAATGAGGTGGGGCTTTGATCACATGGTTGTGTCTGCCATCCTGACTTTTTTGACCTCCCCTGTGTCCCTCTGGACATGCCCAGCCCTATGGTGACAACTCCAGGGAAGTGGATTTTCTCTCCTCTCTTGATATGCCTCATGATGTTATTTTCCTGATTGATTAATTCATCAGATTTACAGGGTCACCCAATGTGCAAGAGGAACTCTGGGCCGCTTACAATTTGAGGAAACATGAAAGCAAGAAATAAAATGACATGACATGAAATAATAAAATACAGTAAACTGCTGGAATGTTAAAAAGCAGCAGGATATTGAAATTCCAGGAATAACAATAATAGTAACAACTGAGGCCAACCAACACATCTTTCATTCAAGGGACTACACTCTACATGGGCTCATCTCCTGGTCCAACCCAATGCTTAGGAGAAGACCAAGGTCTTTAGGACATGCAGAAGGACAGAGGGGGCCGGCCCTTGGTTTAAGAGCTGAGATCACTTGGTTCCACCACAGAAGGAGTACCCTATACTTGTGAACCAGTGCTGGGGCTGACCATCTTTTCAAGCAGTGTTCTGGACGCCACCTTCCAAAACGTAGGCATGACCAGGACAATGAAGCGGGAGGAGCAAGGCAAAACCGACATTTGATCCAATTGCATTCCATTTTCATTGAATTAACATGTTCAGTTCAGCACAAGCTAATAAAATTGTTTGCTATGTGATTATGGATGTTGCCCTTCTGCCAGATGTAATATTTTCATCTTGGGCAGCCGTGTCCAAGCTTTGGGGAACATGTACACTGGGACTTCAATAATAAACCTTCACAGATTCACCATCCCTTCCAAAACTATCACCTCCTTTAAACTTCTCCAGAGCTTTGCCTCATCTGACCCATCACTTCTAACCTAGGGCTTAGGCATGTACAAAAGTGTTGGGGGTTCACAATGCCATGCCCACCATCTTGCACAGTTGGCCTCCTCCCCATGGACACCCATTAGAAAGCATTGCTCAAAAACTCAGGTCCCGCCTCTTTCCTCCTGGATCTGAACCTACTGGTTCAAAAAGGTGATGCCATTTATCCTATAGTTCAGTTTTCCATTGGATGGGGAAGCTGAATTTATCCCCTTTGCAATGCTCTGAGAACTATTCCACCCATCATCGAATCTGCCTTCTTCTTAAAATGCTGGGATTAAAGTAATTTTACTTCCAGGAGATATACAACCAATTTAGCAAGTGGCAGCATCTCCCTGACATGGGTTCATTTCAAAAAGCTAAATAGGATCAGACCTGGATTATTCTTTGATGGGACACCACCAGGGTGTCACCCAGCTCTTGGCTAAACTAGGACTATCTTTCTGAAGAACAATAGTGAGAAATCCACATACGTTTTCAGATATCAGAACATTAATGATAAGGCAAAGTTAAAGCATAATGTGCATCATTTGAAAAATAATAATATAGCAAAAGAAAGAGAAAGAAAACAGCTGCCATTTTCTAAGTAAACTAGCTATGCCCCTTGTCAAACTTCCTGTTCCACGGTCTTGCTAGGGAGAGAATAGTGCCGTGAGTTCATCTGAAGCCCCCTTCTGACATTTCCAGACTTATTAGCCAGTTTTCACACTGACTTCAATCAAACCCTGTTTAATCCTCCAAGGAAAGAGCATTTTTAATTCACTGATGGGCTGATAAGCTGCAAGCCAAAAAAAAAAAAATGATTTACACGTAGATGAATTGCGGTTACAAGATGGAACTCTGAGCATTAGAAGCAGATCTGAATTTCCTATCTGTCATTTTATTCGCCACATTCATTTTTGCTTTGCCATTACCCTTCCTGATTATGATCTTTCAGCACTATTGGGCCCCTGCTTTCACAGTTTTTAATCTGCCTTTAATCCCATAGATTTTAAATATTCCCCAGCACCGAGAGACTGGAGGCAATTAACTGCCCTTCTGATGGTCTCTTATCAGTTGCCTCCTTATATCTCTCAGAAGCAGCCTCAAGACACTTGCAGGCTGACAAATACTACCGATATTTCGCATGAAGCAGCCGCTGAAAAGGAAAGACCGTCTCACAGAGGGAGAGGAAGAGGAGGAGGAGAATACAGCCCTGAATGAAATCCGTATTTAGCAGAAACGTCCTTTGACAAGCATCACGCCTTGCAAGGCAACATAATCAAAACTGGAAATGTGACTTTGACACTTGCCTCGAGAAGAACATGAGCCAGCGGAATTAGAATGGCTTTGACATTTTTCAGGCTTTCTTAAAGGAGCAGGGGCTAGCCCAGAGGAAGCGGAAAGGGATAAGATCCTTTCCGAATGAGCCCAGCATCTCGTGACTACGAAGGGACATCCATGGTGGTGTTTTCTGGGCAATAATGTGGACAGGGTTTCTTCAGAAAGAGAATGGCAGAGCATCCTTTCTCTTTGTTGGGACTTTGAGTCAATCTCGGCTCTTGGTGACTACGTGGATAAGTCCCTGAAGTTTTCTTGGCAACCTTTTCAGAAGTGGTTTGTCCTTGTCTTCTTCGTGGACTGAAACAGAGGGACTGGCCCAAGGTCACCCAGATGGCTTCATGGCTAAGGCAGGGCTACAACTCATGGTCTCTCAGTTTCTAGTCTAGCACCTTTAACCACTACATCAGTGTTTTTCAAAGCTGGCAACTTTAAGATGTGTGGACTTCAACTCCCAAAATTCCCCAGTCAGCATGCTGGCTGGGGAATTTTGGGAGTTGAAGTCCACACATCTTAAAGTTGCCAGCTTTGAAAAACACTGCACTACATCAAACTGGCTCTCCAAGCTACTTCGTAAATTGACTTCAAATTCCCAAGTATCAAAATTGCTTTGATCTGCCGTCTAAAAAAAAAGGCACAGTTGATGAAAGGTGGAATAGCTATCAAGTTACAGACGATGGCTTTTATAGTAGATATATGTTTTGATGTTCTTAGCTTGTTAATCACCCAGAATCTCTTGGCAAGGGAGCAGGGACCTAAATTGAATAAATAAATATTAAAATGTGACCAATTCATGAGCAAGGGTTACTCCTTAGTATCATATCTCCAAAATCCAAGGGAACACACCTTGAAGACCATTGGAATTAACCTCCTGTCCCTGCTTGTTAATTTCCCTGGACTAGTCAGGTCCTTGGCCTCAGTCTCTTCATATATTATCATGAAGGATTATCAAAATTTGAGGTCCTATCACCAAACACTCCAATTCATCTCAAAAAGGGAGGTCATCCATAATCATGGCAATGAAGTTTTAGATGTGATAGGTAATTGTCAAACACTTTGGCCCCAGGGTTTTTATTTATCTTTTGGTATTATTACTCTGGAATTATACCCAGAAGAATATTACTATCTACCTTGATTGCACAGTTGGATGTACTGTCAAGATGTGACCACGTCTAGTCTTCAGTCTTCAGCCTGTGCCTCCTTGCCTACTTTCAAGTCCATTAGCCATCTGGCCCTTGCAACATCCATATTTTGATCATGCTTCTCCACAAAGGAACATAGGTACAATTCTTTTCATGCCGATGGCTGCCCTCTGTATGGAACTTCCAGGGCCAGCTTCTGAGATGATTTCTTCCGAAATGATGCCTGTGTCATACATTATTTGTTTTTTCAGAGCAAAGAGACCTCAGGGCAGCCATTTATAAAAGTGAACAGGATCAAATTTGGTCAGATTTTCCCATGGAGGGAAAGAGAATTTGTTGCTAATCCTGAGCTGATTTTGATCAGAAAACAACAGTTCATACCACCTACTTAGCAGAATTACCAAATTAATCCACTTGGTAGACCTATATATTGAATCAAGAACTACTCAGGTGGCTAAACAAAAAAAAACACGAAAAAGCATCTCCAGAATAAAACTAAGCCAACCTATGCATGAATATCTACCAGATGTTGAACTGTCCTGGTTAGGCAGTGTTGAGTGAACACAGCCATTCATAGTCATTTGAGCAAATCCTTTGGTCACAATTATCTCCTTCCACCAGATTGCTGGGATATTTTTCAAGCAATGGCATCCAATTTATTCTGGGGGTAGGCATTGGGTTTAGGGCCACACCAGTCCTCAAGGCACAAATGACCAGGTTCAAATTATCATATTCTGGACATATTATGCAAAGATCCAGCTTCTTTGAGAAGACCATAATGCTGGGAAAGGTGGAAAGAAAGAGAAGAGGATGATCAGGAGCAAGGTGGATGGACTCAATTATAGCCGCAATGGGTACAGAAGGCCTGAAGAACCAGGTTAGTGACAGATCGTCATGGAGTAAATCTGTCGTTGCTAAGAGGTAACACCAATTTGATGACCCATAATCAATCAATCAATCAATCAATCAAGAATTTTGTTATCCTCATCCTTGGAGGCTCTGAGGAATACAAATGGGATCCTAGCAAAATGCAGTTTTGCATCCTTGTGAAAGGGATTGTGAAGGGCAACTATGTGTTGCATGCCAGTTGTGCCCATTCCTGGACTGGAAGATACTGCTCACAGTCACTCATGCCTTGGTCACTTCTTGTATGGATTGCTGCAATGCGCTCTACATAGGGCTGCCCTTGAAGAGCATTCAGAAGCTTCAGCTGGTGCAGAATGCAGCTGTGCGGGCAGTTATGTGGACCCTTGATTGGCACATATAACACCTTTGCTCCATGGGCTCCACTGGTTGCCAGTCTGCTTTCAGATGCAATTTAAGATGCCAATAATGACTTATGAAGCCCTACATGGCATGGGGCCAGGTTGTCTGAGGGACTGGTTCTCCCCAATTACATCTACTTGTCCCATCAGGTCCAGCAGGAGGAGCAAGCTTCTGGTCCTGTCTGCCAGAGAATGTCATCTGGTGGGACCCAGGAAGAGAGCCTTTTCTATTGTGGCTCCCACCCTGTGGAACGTCATCCTGGGCCCCATTAGATGGGACTCAGAGCATGCCTGCCCTTTCTTGGGACCTTTTGAGACAGATTTTTCTGTTGTGAGAAGGTGCAAATTTGCATCCCTCCCAATGCTCATTTTTGCTGAAAGAATGGCCTTGAAAAACAGCTCAAAAATACTGCAAACACAAACTAATCAAATCCAATCTTTATTATGGTCATAGACCAGCATATAAAACAACTATATTTTGACTTGTAGGACTTCAATGCGCATATTTTAATCTGACAATGAGCAAAACTTCCCTACCAGGGTCAACATCTGTGTTTACTGGTTGCTGAAGCAGAACAAAAAATATCTGATGTTTTTAGGGTGGAACTCATGTACCCAGTTGCCACCCATGCTGTTCAGTTTAGGGTTGCCTTCCCCACATGGGTGCCTTTAAAATGTATGGGCTTTTATCTCCCAGAAGTCTCAGCTGTAGCCATGCTGGTTGGGGCATTCTAGTGAGGTGGTCTAACATCTGGAGGATGTTCCTGGTGGGGAAAGCTAGTTTATATCTTCATACAGAATCAGGCCAGCATCATGTGCACCCTCCATTCCAAATGCCCTAGATATATCTCCAGATTTCTTTCCAACATTACAGCTAAGCAGGAAAAAACAAATGGGGAATAATCATATTAACTGGATTTTTAAAAATTCATTTAAGTTTTCAGTAAAGGCCAAGATCCTGCTGAGTGTAGCTAATTTCCTGATGGCTTCATGGACAAGCCCTAGTAGTTTTCTTAATTATACTACAGAACTGACTTCCAGAATATTTTCTTGACTTCTCAATCTGGTCTTTAGCACAAGTTGCTCCTGGTGTCATCCTGTCCAATCGCTAAACAGATCCAATGCTACCTACCTTTTTCAGATTATGAAATTCTCAGTCTCTCCTACATCTGAAAGATTTCCTGTAAGATATTGACCCATATGCTAACTTTACGATTATGAAATTCTCAGTCTCACCTACATCTGAGAGATTTCCTGGGAGATACTGACCCAAATACTAACCACAGTCCACACCTGCTTAGCTTTTTGAGATGATAAATTAAATTAAATTAAATTACATCACATCACATTACATTACATCATTAAATTAAATTATCTCAGCTTTAATTTTGCTCCACTTCACCAGCTTTTGGGAGTGCAATCCTTGGCATACTGCACTGTGCCCAAAAGGGGCCTTGCCATGAGAAGATTGTGCCTCCTTCTTTTAGATTATTGGGGGGTAAGGGGTTAATATTTGTGAAGCACTGGAATTTCCCCCAACCTGTTGACACTTCTCTCTGGTGCATGAGTGGGAATATCAGCGTTGAGACCACTAGTGCAATCAACGTGTAGGGCAGGCGTAGGGAGGTTTTTTCAATTGTTTCATCAGTTGCATGGAGTTGGTGAAGATTTGCGGCAGGCAGATATTATAAATGGACCGAGAAGCAATTTCTGAGCTGGGCCAGACCAAACAATAGATAGGGCCAGGTGTCCCATTTCTTCTGGAGCCCTTCCTCCTAATGCTGAAGACAAGAAGAGGCTTCTGTTTTTCTGCCTTACTCTCAAGAGACTTTGGAACAATTTTCACTGGTGTTTTTGAGCTTACATTGGTGTCAAGTGGCAAAGGCTACTGAAGTTTCTGTTTCCTTTTACACATCTCTCACTCATTCTAGATAAGTGTTTTTCAAATTCGGCAACTTTAAGATGTGTGGACTTCAACTCCCAGAATTGTAAGAGTTGAAGTCCACACATCTTAAAGTTGCCAAGTTTGAAAAAACCTGTTCTAAATTCTCTTCCAGTCCCCATCAGAATCTCCTGAAATCTTCCTTTCTGATTTAATAGGAAGATTGCAAGTCCAAGGGACATATTCCTGTATAGTGAAAGGAGAATTCCCAACATATTTCAACCATTTCCCACTTAAGGTAACCAAAAGAACCCCACCATCAACAACCTTTCACCAACATTGCCTTCTCCTTTGAAAATAAAAGCAATTTCTTTCCACCAAATTTTGGGAGAATGACCTAGAAATATCATTTTAAAAAGCCACAGCATAAGGTTACTTCTTCTTTTTTTCCCTTCTCTCTTTTCTCCTATTTCTCTTTCTTTCTCCTTTCTTTCAGTCTCTCCCACCTCATGAGTTCAAGGAAGAGGTAGCTCACTGCTGCTACAGGTCAGAACGACTTCCCTAGCAGAAGGAGCTTTAAAAATTAGGTTGAAATTAGGCCAAGGACCCCATGTTGCTCATCCAAGTGAAGGCTGTGATCCACCAAAGATGGCTGCAATCTCGCCAGTTTCTCCCTTGACAGCAGGGCCAAAGTAATCTTATTAGAAACGTGTGGAGAAGGCAACAGCGCATTTTGTATTTTCATTTGGTGTGTGCTTATATCTAAACACAATACAAGACCTATTTATGCCACAACAACTCTCTAAGTAGGCTCAGAGGAGAGAAAGTAAGGGAGTCACCAAGGGAGCTTTTATGGCTGAAAGGGGGCTAGAACATGGGTTTCCCACCTCCTAGTTCAGCAGCTTCACCACTATCCCACACTGGCTCTCAGTGGAACGGAAGACTGAAAACCACCTTTTTCAACTGCATCTGGCATTCAGTGTAACTATTAACAAGTGCTGTTTATGTTACAGGGGCTTGTTTCAGTGATATAACATTTGTAAAAATCAAAATATAGCAGGAGTTACATTCAGGGTATGTAAACCAGCCCTAATCTGATTCAACCTTTTGAATAGATTCAGAAAATCAAGTCTGATTCAATTATTTGATTTAAGTAGTTGACCCAGTTGAAAAAGCTGGCTGATTCAATTTGATTGCCTTTCAAAGCCTCATACAGCTCTAGTAAATAATGCAAAATATGGGGAAATTTTAGAAAAGAAGCTTTCTAGTATGGGTTGGAGGGGGAATGAGTGTCAAGGAATGTTGGCAATGTGTTATGTCTTCAAGCCCAAGATCTGACTGGTACAGAGATGCTAAACTTTCCCTCAAGCTATTTAATATTTGAAGAGACCACTAGAAATGATCATCAGGAGATGTGGGGCTGGGTGCCATCTTTATGTGGATGGTACCCAGGTCTGCTTCTTATTTCCATCCTCATCTACTTTTCCTAACTAACTCCTTGGACCAACTTGGATAAAGTATACAGATTTCAACTGTATCCAGGCAAACCTGTCAATTTGAAGGGCAATTCTGACAGTGATGGTCTCCCAGTTAGACTGTTGCATTGGAAGGTTCTTGAAGGAGGAACAGAAATTACTGCAGGTCAAAAATGTGGTAGACAGACGTCCTAATGGGGGCATCTAACACTTGCATTGGTTAAATTGCATTGCCTTCCTCCATCTATTGCTACCTTAAAGCTCTGCTCTGCAGATGAGGGCCTTTTGCAGGTCCCACTGCAAAAGGAAGCTTGGAGCTGACAGGGTTTGGGGCTTTTAGGAGACAGCATCAAAACTCCCATGTTTCCTCTCCCAATCAATCTTCTCGGCTTCTTCATCGTGCTTTAAGAAAAATGGTAACGTATCGTTTTAGTCCTAGGATTATGGAGTTGGAAGGAGCATTCAGTCCAACCTTCTGCAATGTGTAGGGAAACCAATTAAATCATACTCAAGAAACAGCTATCCAACCTCTTCTGAAAAAGCTTCAGAGATGGAGAACCTGCAACCTCCATCAGTAAGACCACTGTTTCATGGACCTTGCTGCCAAGAAGCTTTTCCTTAGATGTAAATAAAATCTAGGTAGCCTCTACTTATACACATTATTCTGGTCCTAGTTTCTGTGGCCATGGAAAATAGTTTCTGGCCATTTTCTTTGTAGATTTCCTGTATGGATCCAACATGGCTGTCAAATCCTCCCTAAGTCTTCCTTCAGCCTTCCTGATAGGCATAGCCCTCAAGTCTTTATATCATCTTTGCTGTCTTCCTCTGAACCCTTTCTGACCTGTCAATATCCACCTGGATGGGTGATGCCCAGAACTGGGCCACTCCAGGTGTGGTGTCTCCAGAGCAGAGTAGATTCTCTAGCTTTATTGCCATTCTACCTATGCTTAATTTGCTCCCACATTTTAACTGCTGACACCACATATCTTTAATGCATTTTAATTGATTTATTACTGCGATGTTGTAACTTTGTCATGCTTGTCCATGATTTTACATTGTTTATAATGTTAGTATTTTGGGTTTTTTCCCTTTTATATTTGGTCCTAAATGTCATTTACTGGTTATATCATTAAGCAGACCTGCAGACATCCATGACCCCACCCACAAAAATGTCACAAAAATATTCTACAATGGGGATAAAATGAATGCATTGTCTATCAGATTGAATTTAAAGGTTTTTTTAAAAAAATACAGATAAAATATTCAGCACAGCACTGGAAAATTACTTTAGAAGAGTTAGATCCAAGTGTGCCTATACATTAGGTGTGTGCCAAGCATTATGTTCTGGAATGTTCCAGGGGATTCCATCCCAAATGTTCCCCTCCTCCAAGCTATTCCAATCCAGCCATTCCTGTATTGATCTGTCATTGTTTTGGAAGTAAACAAAGCTCTTTCTATTGCAGAAGATTTATTTCTGAAGAACTGCCATTCCACACCTAGAATAGCTGGGTCAACATGGTCCAGAGGAGGAATGAAATGTTCTGGAGTTCTCCAGAACTTTCCATCTTCAGAACAGAATGTTTGGTATATACCTATTCTGCTTTCATATATATAGGAATGTGGGTTTGTGGATTTATGTGGGTGGAAGGATGGAGGTATACCTAAAAATAGGGAGCGTTGATGATCTAATCCAGAGGGGTCCACTTGTTCTAGGACGGGACTGCTTACTGTAATTTCAGCTTTGCCTGAGCATTTTAAAAACTCTTGTAGGTCTTTATTCCCGTCCCAGTTCCTCCCGAGCTGCCAGCTTTAGCCTAGGAATTATGGTAATATGGCAGTTCTGAGCCCTCGGCAGGATTTGCAACAGAGAAATCACATCAGTCTATGCTGATTAACAATTCCATTCCATCCAGAGATTTATATATAAAAAAAAAACTATCTTACATTTTGCTTTTTAATAAGAATGATCGCTATCTCAAATTGAGTCCCAGCAAATTTTAATAAAGGCCCAAGGTTGAGTGGCATTTTGCATGCTGATTTAGCCGTGATTGCTGGCTTTTGATGAGAACGAGGCAACCATGTGCCCCTTTCTGCATTGCTAGGTTTTCCTTCCCCCTCCCGGTTTCTTTCTTTCCTTTTTTTTAAAGACCAACAATAAGGAAAAGAAAGGAAAATGAAGAAGGAAAAAACCCTTCAAATCTTTGTGTGTGCAAATCTTTCCTCTCCGTGATTGATTACTGAATAAACACCAATACGCTTTTCCACCTATCTGTTTACACCCCCTACTTCCCTACAGCCAAACAGCTGTTTTGGGTTTTGCTTTTTTTTTTTTTAATATGTATTCCTATCAAAATATGGGTCTGAATTGAAATACTCCAGTGTTTTGAGAATCGTTTGGACCTTGTCAAAAACCTCGCCTGACTTTGGACTCTTCCTGTCTGCCATTCCTTTCAAAGCACTCCATCAGATGCCCCTTCAGTACAGAAGGGTTATATGTGTTCTCTGACATCAGCACATAGCCACATCTCATTGGCTGAGCATCCTGATGATGTCATCTTGTTCTCTGTGTGTTCCCTGACTGGCTGGGAGCAATCCAAGCCAGTCTACCCAAGACATGATGAAGCAACTGAAATGGGGGGAAAGCAAGGAGAACAGGATTGGGGAAAATGGTAACATTTTCATCATCAAAATAGGAAGGAAGGAAGGCAGAAGTATAAGAGTTATTATACTGCCCAGAATTAACTTCTGGCCTGAATATCAAAAGGTGACAGTATTTGACTCAGCTCTATTCAAAAGAATAAAAACAGTAGTAGTAGTAGTAGTAATAATAGCAATAATAATTATGCACTAATTTGGATTCAAATTCAAAATGATTCAGAACACACGTAAGTATACCCCTGGCCTCTGTCAGGAAAACCGAAAAGCAGCTATATTTTTTCCTGAATTCAGCCAGCATTCTCTGCAATTGGCGCATAATGCTGTGAAAAAAATGCCGTTGTGTTAAGAAGTTTACTGCAGGCACTCACACATGCCTATGCAGACTCCAGATCACATTTTGCCCTTTGCATCCCGGTAATTGTATGGCCCTAATAATATTACAAAATCTGACCCCTTTATTTAACTCTGGGTCATCAAGGTTGACGCTGGACTTGATTAAACTTAAGCAGTATCACTGAAAATGTAGAACTTTGTTTCTAAACTCTCGCACCAGCATCCCGTTTCCACCACCCACACATAATGATTCAGGGCAGGAGAGTAATTTTTGTCATGTCAAAATCTCACAAATTCCTCATGAGCAGAGCACGTCCATGAAGGAGCAAGAAGAGGACCACACTTTTAATTCTATCCTTGATGACCCTTTGCCTCTCTCTGACCTCCACATCTTTAACACAATTGTCTACAAAGGAATTCCAGTATATAAGCAGCTGCTCATTGGGTACAGCCTGGGGACCCTCCAAATGCTGGGAGCCACTTCCAGAATTCCCCAGCATCACAGCCATTGCAAAGCATTCTGGGAAGTAAAGTCCATAACTGCAGAGAGCACCAGGTTAGGAGAAGGCTGCTGCAGATACTCTGAGCACCTGTGATGTGTCAGGGTAATAGTATGGCCCTGTTCCCGTTTTGATACAGAATGCTGAACGCATGTAATGGGCTAATAGGAGTAGGAATAGAGGGAAAATTAAAAAATAAACCCAAGGAGGTGCAGCGCTTTTGATTACCTGTATATCTGTTCTATTTTGTTTAGGAAGATCATGCTTGGGCTACTTATGCAGATAAGTGGTTACTACTGTGGAGGAAGAAGATCATTTTGACCTAAATAGTAAAGTGAAACCAGAGAAGGAAAGGGGGGAAGTGTTAGGTATCAGGCTTTCAACCTAGAACTTCCATCACTTGGGCCCCAATGGAGCTCCCAACTAATAGATAAAACAAACTGTGTTATGGAGTCCTTGGGGTTCTCTGAGCTCAGTTGTTTTCTTGCAAACATTTCGTAACCTGCACTGAAGATGTTACCTAGCCAGGTAATGAAACGTTTGCAAGAAAACAACCGAGCTCAGAGAACCCCAAGCACTCCACAGTTCAACCCTGAGCTCCATATATTCTCTACTATTGGAAAATGTGTTATCACAGGCAACATCTAAGTGGCTTACAACTCCATCAGATGACTTAGTTCCAAGTCAGATGACCAGGGAATCAAGAAAGAATCAACTAGCTCCAAAATGGCTGAGTTTTCAGACTGCTCTTGAACTCTAGTTTCCTCTCCTTTACTTTCTCTGCATAGGACTAAATATATGAAGCTTCTACCATCATGGACTTTGAATTGCTAGATGCACACAATATATATTGTGTGTGTGTGAGAGAGAGAGAGAGAGAGAAGAGAAGCACTCCTTTTACCTCTTCATTCAAAAAAATGTTGAAGAGTACTAGTTCTGAAACTGCATGTCGTGGGACGCAGCATGATACTTCACTCCAGTTTGATGAGGAACCATTGATGGATCCTCTTTGAGTATGACTGTTGAACCATTAAGGTATCAACTTAACTATCCTGCCATCTGGTTCCACTTAACTAGCTTATTAGTCAAAATGTCCTTAAACACTTTCTCAAAAGTGTTGCTAAAATGAAGGTATACTGTGTCCGTACCGTTCCCATATTCTGTTAAGAATGTTATTTGATTAAAAATATGAGATAAGATTGGTCTGCTCAAGTGGATTTCTGGTAATTCAAAAAAGTATCCTGTGTCCATGTTTCTGTCAGCTTCAAGTTTCAGTTATCCCCCTTCACCCGGTTCTTAATTTCCTAGTGGAAAAGATATTTTCTTGTTTGAGAAGATGGAACCAAAATGGGAGTTGAATAAATATACCTAATTGTGAATCAGGCTGAATTTGGACTGATCTATACATCTGTACCTCATAACATCCAAAGATGCTAGACTTCTGAAAAATAATCATCTGGGATATGAAATGTAAAGACGGTCATGTGGCATGAAGAGTCCCCTCATTTCATTAGCCTCTCTCTCCAAAGAAGGAATTATGGTCTTTTCTCAACAAATCCAGAGGGTCGGAAGTGCAATTATTTATTTAAACAAAACAAACCCAACCCACCCCTTTTGGATGTTCTTTGTGGTCATGAAGCATCATAGGCAGGCAGATGTCCAACATTGTGTTTTTTCAATCAGCTGCTTCTCAATCCTGTTCCTAATTTGTGCTTCTTTTTCCGAAGGGGAAGCCCAGCAATGCCTGCCAAATGCCTCCTTGTGATGGGTATGGCTTGTTCTCAGGGAGATGCAATTCATATGATGTTCAGAGTCTGTGTCTCTCTGTGGACGACTTTCTCATTGCCTTGCACCAAGAGACAAAGTAGTCAGATCCTCGCTGGCACTAAGGGAAATAATGACATGAAATAAAATGTGCCTTGCTTAAATTTGAATACCGTGTGTGTGTGTGTGTGTGTGTGTGTTGTTTTGATTTGATTTAAAAAAAAAAAGGCCCCAGCCAACACAGGCCATAAAATAAAGTTGTTCTCAGTAAGTAGTTTTTTGCACAAGCTTTTCATAATAGGATTACGGAAGCAAAAGAGAGATAACACCACTTGTAAAATCAGAATTGGGTTGTAAATAGTCACAACTTTTATTGCTGATAATTTATGGTGACAACCCAGGACATTTGAACCTCCAACTCGGTGAGGTAGGACAGCCTGCCAGAGCCTGTGGGTCATATATTTCTGAGGTAGATATGCAGCCACCAGTCATGTAATTTACAATAATTAATAAACCTTAGCTTGAATTCATGAGAATCCAGGGGTCAGAGACTCTTGTAGAGAAGCGTTCCTTTTCCAAAGCCAATCCAATTCCAGTTTCCAATCCCAGCCAGTTCCATGCATTATTTATGAAATAATCCACCAGAGATGAGATCAAAATGATCGGCTGCAGTTTAACAAATAAAAACAGAGATTTTCAACTAAAACTTATTAGATTTTTCAGGGTTCTTAACTTTTGAAGATACTTTGTAGTAAGGACTGGTATTTGGTCTTCTCGAAACACGTGAAGAAGAAGCAAGTTCATCCGAGAGACAGCTGTCTCTGGTAGTGGAAGTTGCTTCCAAGGAGGAAATCAGGGCATAACATGTAAAAAAGGGCTTCAACAGTGTAGTCAAGGCCACTATCTTGACTTTGTTGACTCTTCTGTTCCTGTGGACACCTCTGAGGCAGATTTAAATTGACAATCAGTATGTTGGACAACCTGATTAGGCCTCTGCTAGGTGATTCCTATAGTGCCAATTGATTTTCCAGCTATCAAAGTATAATTAGTCTGGAGATGGTGGTGGTGATGAATTTCAGCCTAGATATGCTGGACATGGGGTTTGTTTGTTTATTTATTTATTTATGACAATGGTCTTCTAAATGGGAACAGGAAGCTGGATCTGTCACCCTAACAACAGCTGTGCCACACTTTGGATTTGAAAAGGGAAAAGGTCCTTCAGAGAGTGCAGAGGTCCTCATGTAGCAATGTTAGGAGTTTCTTAAAGCAGCTGTGTCCAGGAAAATATTTCAAGGAGCTGTTGACAGGCACTATGTACAACTCAGAGAGACTTCTTTAAGGATTCTTTTTTCTTAATTCAGAGAACAAAATTCATAACTATGTTTGTCATGTCGGGTAACCTGTGAAGCCTTTGGATACAACTTCCCCTAATTTACATAACTGTGAATTTCCTGTGACATATTTAATGCAAATCTCCTTGCATTTGTTCTTTGACATAAACATTTCTGATGCTAATGTTCTAAATACAAGTTCCCTTGATGTAGGCAATTTTTTAAAAATAGAACTACAATTGTGCACATACCACTTCCAGTCGTGTATTTTTTTAGTGTAATGTTGGAGGGTTGAGAGAGAGAGATGGTAGGTAGGTAGGTAGGTAGGTAGGTAGGTAGGTAGGTAGGTAGATAGATAGATAGATAGATAGATAGATAGATAGATAGATAGATAGATAGATAGATAGATAGATAGATAAAAGTTGTCCAGGACAGAGATGGAAAGACCTGCTAGCCACTAAATACTAGTCTGTGGCATATTTCCTGACTTCTGGTCCCTTTACTATTGATGGTAATTCTAAAAGGCAGAAACTCTTCACCACTTAAATATTTTCACTGTCAGTTCTATGATGGCTGGTTGTTGTACCTGTTGTCATTGATTGATTATATGCCATCAAGTCATGTCAACTCTTAGATTTTCTCCATGGTGATCTGTTCCTAACCTGGTCTTCAGTATCAATCCTTCCAATGAGCAGTCAGGGTTGATTTCCTTTAGGATTGACTGGTTTGACCTTCTAGCAGTCCAAGGGAAGCCATCCACCATTTTGATATTTTCATTATATCTATCTATCTATCTATCTATCTATCTATCTATCTATCTATCTATCTCTATTGTCATTACTTTGGTCTTTAATTTTAGTCCCTTTTTTTACTGTGCTCCTTGGCTTTTATTACTAAAGCTTGCAGATCCTTTGTGTTTTCAGCTATCAGCACAGTGTCTTCAGCATAGCACAAGTTCCTGATATTTGTTCCTCCAATTTGCCAACCTCGAGCCAGTCTGTTTCACTGTGTTATGTCCAGATTGTGGCTTTCAGTCCTGTGTATAGATTTCACTTGAGGATAATGAGATGTTCTGGGATTCTCATTAATGTAATATATGAAAAAGTTTATTTTTGTTCTAGAATCCCTCACTGAACTGTGCAAATGTGCACCGCAGCTCAGTATGCATTATCAAATGTTATTATAATCCTGATATCTTTTTGAACAGATGTACAATCATTTTTGTTTATTTATTTTTTAAAGGAACTCTTTATTTGGGGGGAAGAGAGGAGAAAGATAACATTTCCAAGTTGGAGCGGCAAAATGTTTCTCCAAATGATTTTGCTTTCCATCTTACCAACCCTTCAGATTTTTTTGCAAACCACCAGAGAAGTACACACAAACACATGCACTGAAAAATAGGGATTTCAAAGTGTGCTAGCCATTTTATTTCTTTTTTGTGTGGAAAGGGGAGAAAGGGTTTTTGTTGTACAACATGTGATGATAGCTCAGGGAATGGGACATTGACTGGATGGAAATCTTTACATTCTCCTACTGGTCAACTAGAAGGAAATATGATGGCTGCTGATGAGATTTTGATTTTCTCTGCATGTTCTCCATGCTTCAATGTTGACAGATGTGAAGATAATTGTGGGTCATTTCCAAACTACTTTGTAAGGAATTGGGGGTGAAAACACTGCAGTAATGTGGAAGTCATATGGAAAACTGGTATTCTATAGAAGTGAAAGATGGACTCTGAAGAATAAGGAGAGAAAGAGTATTTATACTTTTGAATTTTGGAGTTGGAGAAGTTTCCTGGGAATACAGTGGACAACCAAGAAAACAAACAAATGGATCATAGACCAAATCAATCCAGAGTTCTCACTCAAGGCACAAATGACCAGATCAAATTACCATATTTTGGACACATTCTGCAAATTCTCACCTCCCTTGAGAAATCCATAATTTTGGGAATGGTGTAAAGAAAGAGAAGAAAAAAGGTGACCATCCAAGGTGGATAGACTTGATTACAGCCATGATGTGGGCACACTGTTGGAAGACCTGAAAGGCCAAGTTGGGGGCAGATCATCCTGGAGAAATTCTATCTATGTGGCCACTATTAGTCAACACTAACCAATATGGAAAACAACACATGCCCACAGGATCATCCCACCCAAGCTTGCAGAAAGCAGGGAAGCCAGAAGGATACTTGCCAGCCAATGAACTTAGTTTCTCCAAAACTCATGTATTGATGATGTCACCTTGTAGATAATTACATGTCTATACCCTAAAAACTAAGCTTGGAGAACTCCAGTAATGCCATGTGAAAGTGTCTTGGGTCATATGCACATATACATGTATCAGTCAGATGCCATTTCATTATGCTAAGGGGCTAACCCCCAACAGAAATGTAAGTATCTTTTGCTTTTCATAATGGTCTGGTTTCGATCCCACTGGTTTAGGCTGAAGGAGGCATGTCTCTCCATGACCCTCTTGGTGGAAGGAGGAAGCCATTTTATTTACTGAAAATAAATTCTTCCTGCATTTGCACACTGTTAAACTGTGCACACTCTTTAACAAGAACCAATCTCCTTTTCCTGTCAATTTTGCTCAGGGATGTCTTTCATTTTTGCCCTGAGGCCGACCAAACATGCTTGCAAACCAGACTAGCTTGACTGCACAGGTAAATGGAGCAATTGCACTGGGTGTCCAACTGCTACAGGCAGAGATGTTGCAGCTGTAGAAATAAATGGAAGTGAGCGTCAGGGGAGGAAATGGTCAAAGCCTGCTTAGCAGTTGTCTAGGTTAATGTCCAAAGGATGCAACCATGCATAACTGGAGCCAAAAGTAAAATGCATAGCAAGTGCGTACAATGAAAAAAGAGAAAATGTATTTTAATGAAGTACAGAAAGGAAAATGGAATTTTATGATTTAGGTAGAGCATATGCAGACACAATGCACATTCTCATGCACATATAATAGCCTTAAGCCAGGTTAGTTCCAGAAGGAAAACTGTGATCTACAGTGACTAGATTCTTGGGATCCATTTAATTGGACAGCAAAATCGAAGGGCACCCAACATAACTTTTCTGGAACCATAACCATGCTTGTAAATGTGTTAATTGCTGACTAATTTATGTATTACATTTCTATCTACAGCTTGCAACTCTAACACCTGATATCATCAAAATAATGAATGGAATAAAATATAAGAATTATCCCGGTTAAATTTCTAGAAGTAGATCAAAGACATTTGGGTTACACCTATGTCCTTGACACGTTGTTCTTCTATGTGCAAATACGAGCAGAGAATTCAAACCCCACCATTGCAGTCTCAAGTGATATAGTCCAGAAGAAGCTTAATCATTTGCCTCTGCTGATTGCATACAATGACATTTATGCTTTGCACAGGACAAAGTCATCCAAAAGCACAAGGGGGATGTGAGTCTATTTATATTAATTCTTCTAAGAGTCTCAGAAGAATGGCCACATACAGACTAGGCCCAGGAGTTACCTCTTACCTTGATTTTCAGAAGAAAAAGAAAGGATGCTTTAGAATGCTGAAGTCAGTTATTCAAATATCCTGTTCTTAAAAGGAAAGAACACATCTGAATTTTATCAAGAGAATGGGGAAAAAATTACAATAACCAGTTACCCAACTTTGCACAATACAATGAAATATAAAATACTCAAATGGCCCAGGTTCACACAACACACTAAGCCATCAAAACACTAACCAAGGTTAAAGCTAACAAAGCTTAGAATTGCTAACTTTGCAACTGACCTGGTTTAGCATCATGCACGAATGCATCTTCTAAGTTCAATGGAGAAAGAGTGACATGCCTTTTTTTGTCAAGTCCCAGATTCATTCACTGCAGACAAATCTCAAGAGTTGCTTTACTCTTTTCCTCTAACCAGGGTCTGAGCTCACCATTGAACAGATGTCAAAGGAAATTCTAAAGAAAGAGCAGTACTTAAACTGAGTTATGTTTTTATGAATTTCTTTTCCAACTGAGTAATTAGCCCCAGAAGGAGCTGGCCACATCTCAGGTTGGATGTCCAGTGGTTGCCCCAAGGGAAAACTGGCAGCTGGTATGAATTCTTAATGTCACAACTTCTCCTAGGCTGGAACCCAAACTTGAAAACCACCAAGCCCAACTTTTGTGGTGCTTTCACTGAAAATACCTCATTCTCTATTTCTAGCATCACAACGGTCTTCTTAATTATATGAATATTAATCAAAGCTAATGAGCACTATCACTTAATTGCCTGAATTATGTTATGTCTTCTGTGAAGATTACTCATGGAATGTAATTAGGCAGGTGTCTTTCCTCTTTTATCGGGGTATTTGGATATTAAGCTAGTATTTGAAGGAGCCATTGAATTGAACTTGGATCCAATTCCCTGCTGAGTCCTGAAATTCAGATGATGGTCTTGAGTCAATTTTTTTAAAAGTTTATGAGTGATCCAAGCAGTCTAGCAACCAGAGCTAAATTCTCTGTATGCCAAAAGAGGCAGATCCTGATCTGTGCTCAAGAGCTGGTCAGAAAAATTGACCAGCCTTTTTTTCCAATTCTTCAATTTGATGGGAAAAATGTTGCTTTAGGAGAGGAGAGAATTTCACTAAAGTCTTGTGTGGGATTTATGTATTTTGAAAATGTATATGGCTGCCTATTTTAAACAAGTACTTCTAACCAACCATACATAAAAAAACATATTAATTTTAAACAACAGATTTAAACAGTGCAAAATATATTTAGCAATGGTCATCAAGATGCCTCAAAATAACACACAGGCAGCAACAGACCTCATTAAAGTCCTGGCTCTAACAATGGAGGAAAGAATCGGGTCTTCACAGCCTCTCAGAAAGCCAACAGAGTTAGGGCCATCTGGATTTCAGAGGGAAGATTGTTCCAAAGAATAGGTCCCACTACAGAGAACAATGTCTCTTGGATCCCATAAGAGAGGGGTCCCCAAACTCTTCAGCTCATCAACCCCTTCATGAAGTTTCAGATTGTTCATCGACCTCCAAACATTTATCATATGAAAATAATTTAATAAATACTACTTTAAGTAATAGTACTACAAATAATAATAGAGATAACTCAAGGCCGCTCTCGCTGGTGGCTGACCATCTAACTCTGGGTAACACTGTCTCACTGCTAGCTACCTCCCCTTCAGGACTAGGGACTGGCGTGGAGTTCTACAGAGACCCCAAAAGATTAATTGACCCCAATCGACCTTCCATCATTTATTGACCACCTAGTGACCCCCAGACATTTATCAACTCCTTGGATAGTCCCATCAACCCTTGAATTGATACTGACCACTTTGGGGAATCCTGCCATAATTAGTATTAGGTTTTATGTTCTCTTTAGAACTTTTAATAAAAGTTATTTTTTTAAAAAATGCACTCATAAGCCTAATGGGATATTCTTGGACTTATTTGGTGATGAAGTGGCCAAGGAATGTATATGAATGTCCTCAAGCTGTGTTTCTCAACCTGGGAAACTTGAAGACATGTGGACTTCAACTCCCAGAATTCCCCAGCCAGCCATGCCCAGGTTGAAAAACACAGTCCCAGAGGGTAACACATGGAGTTACATACCAGGGGGAGGGGGGACTCTGGTTGCAAAGGATGGAAAAAAACAAGCAGAATTAGCTCACTAACTTGCATTCTGAAGCCTCACTACAAAATTCAGCCATCACTCCTCCGGCCTTCTGCAGCCTCCCCAGCTTCTCACATTTCCATTAAATCTGAAGAGAACAGATAGTCATCAGGCAGGAACTCCTCTCTTGGGGTTCTTCCAGTTTGGGTCAAGTGGGTTCATAGGTTGTTGTTGTTGTTCAGTCGTTAAGTCGTGTCCGACTCTTCATGACCCCATGAACCATATTGCGCCAGGCCTTCCTGTCCTTCACTGCCTCCCTGAGTTTGCTCAGTTTCATGCTCATTACTTCAGTGATGCTATCTAACCATCTCATCCTCTGCTGTCCTCTTCTCCTTTTGCCTTCAATCTTTCCCAGCATCAGGGTCTTTTCCAAAGACTCCTCTCTTCGCATTAGGTGACCAAAGTATCTGAGCTTGAGCTTCATTATCAGTCCTTCCAATGAGCAATCAGGGTTGATTTCCTTTAAGATTGACTGGTTTGACCTCCTAGCAGTCCAGGGGACTCTTAAGAGTCTTCTCCAGCACCACAGTTCAAAGGCATCAATTCTTCGGCGCTCAGCCTTCTTTATGGTCCAGCTCTCGGGCTCATAGGTATCTATTCCTAACCACGATGACACCAACATGTCAAAACGTACATCATGACTTCACAACACAGGTCCTTACTTTTCATAACTGCATCACAATGTCACAGGCAAGTGCATAAGGGGCACCTATGGGTGGGGAGTAGGAAGGCCACAGAGCGATGGAAAAAAGATGTAGCAGAACATCTCCTCCAACAAGAAAGTGAGCCAGAAACACTTCCGAAAGCAATTCAAGTGAAATTCTCAAGCACCCTGAAAATAAATTAGTAAATAAGTGACCTCTTTCACAAGGGAAAAACACGTTCTGAGAAAATTCAAGACAGATCTTGGCACAGTATTAACTTGGGTCTCTTCTTCAGGATTTTGTGAAAATGAAGTCCACCAGACTTTGAATCAACAACAACAAAAATGTATGCCAGCATAAAATTAGCTACCTTGCCAGCTGAAGCCTAACCTTCTCTAGAAATGACTGGTCCTGTCCTTACAGATTTAATGGTGGACAATTTAAGGGAAGTGATTAGTGGATTCCCTTGGCTTTGTTTCCCTTTCCACCAAAGATCTCCACCTGGGAGCAAAATACCCATAACTCATTCTTCTTATGGATGAGGAGATGAGTATTCATTCATTCATTCATTCATTCATTCATTCATTCATTCCATTTGTGTTCTGCCAAATCAATAAAGACATTACTTTACCGCAGTCCAATGAAAACATACAGCCAATTCAGATATTCATGGTAAACCTAATTAAAATCAAATGGTTAACAATAGAAGAAGGAGAAGATATAAATAACACAACCAAAATACAGTGAAAATGAAACTGAAAAGTGACAATTAACTAGTCACCAAATATTCTATAGAAGAGTTCTGACCTGGGAGGCAAAGGGAAATGCTGTTAGGCATTCAAGATTCTGTTACTATAGCTGATATCAATAAAGTAGTGTTCTAGTATTTCTTGTGGAGTCTGTGCCCTGATCTACTCTCCCTTGAAAGACTGACATCGTTCTTGAAAGCCTGGTGTCATTTTCCTTCCCCTCCCTCTTATACCAAAGAGAGTCATGGTAGGGTCACTAAGTCTCTTTCTAATGCCTTCTTCCCTTCCCAGGCTAATGGTCCCTTCATACCTTCTCCAAGGTCATCTCTGTGGTTCTCTACACTTTCCTAATTTCTAGGTCACTGTTTCTCAATCTTGGCAACTTTAGGATATGTGGACTACAACTCCCAGAATTCTGGCTGGGGAATTCTGGCAGTTGAAGTCCACATATCTGAAAGTTGCTAAGGTTGAGAACCACTGCTCTAGGTTCTGAATATCATTAGTTCCTAAACATTGTCCTGACATTTTCTGGCATCATATGTTCTCCTTCACAAAAGCCACCATCACAATGGTGAAATAGGTAGGATTTCTGGTTCAATTCTAGCCAGTATTCCTATGTTTCATATGCAAATAATATATGCATCTTTTATGCAGGACTGGACCCCTTCAGGTTTCCTCTGTTTCAGGAATGTCTTGGTTGGGAGGCCACTAGGAAATCACAGAGCAATTGGCTGGACTGAAGATGGCAATAGCAAACCGGATATAGTAGCTACAGCCTCCAATCCTCTTTCAAGGTGGTTGTGGCTGTTGCATTGGCATTACGCGGTATGAAAAGAGACTGAAAAAGAAGACTAATGGGTTTATAAATAATTCCAAGATTAAGTTCCAGTTCACCACCACATTACTCATTGTGGTGCTTGCATTGTCATTAATTTCTCCAAAACGATCTATAATTATCTCCCCCTTTCCCCCGCCCCCATCCTAACCATCACTCCTGCCCATAATTTCTTATATCGCGTGGCTTTAAATACCAAAAGAGTGAATGATCCATAATTCTTATGAGCTTTGCAAGCTGATTCCCCACCTGCTTATGTCTGATCCCTGCCATCTGAAATATTGTTTGAAGGTTGAATTGCTCCGCTTGCATGAGGCAAGGTATATTTTCAAATCATTTAAATCTTTCACATATCCCTTTATTTGTTATTTAGGGGGGGGGGGGGAAACAGTAATGCTCATTGCGGAGCTGAATCCAGGAATGGGAGAGTTAGAAAGTCTTCTATCAGTCCACAAGCAAACCAAGTTAATGGGACTTCCGTGTGCCGAAAGATTAAATGTGATTAAGTCTTCCCACTCTGAGGAAAGAAACGGGGGGAGGAACACACACGCAACCTCCAAAGACAGTGTTCAACCATCCAAAGTCCTGCAAGTTCTTAGTCATACTTCTTAAAATAACCATCATTGTGTGAGGCTTAAAGAGGCATCGGAGGAAGATTTTGTGGGAATTAAGTTGATTTGTTATTCCTTTAAAACAGAAACCAGAGTAAAGAAAAAGCTGTTAGTCAACATTGTCTTCGAAGATGATGGCTTCAAGAGAAGAGTGTATATGGTCAATAGAAAGCATTGGTAAATATCTTAGTTGATTGGCATTTCTCTTGAGCTTTTCAAAAAAACTCCGCTGCTTTAATGTTACCTTTCTTCCTCTTTTCCAGCTTTCCTATTTTATTGGAAGGATATTAATTGACAAGAAAAAACAAGGATGGGCCAGTGAAGTGCTTCTCTTGTGGAAACCACCACCAGATATATATATAAATGTGAGGAATAAAAAAATAAATAAACCACCTGCTTTTGGACCCTTCAGATGAAGAGGGTGGTCTATCAGGAAGTTGCAATGAAGGTCTATCAGTGCAAGGCTTGCAAATTTGGCTAACAAGATGGAAAAGTACTAACCAGTCAGAAGCTATGTATTTGCATCCGCCATCATTCCTCAATCAGCTTTTATTAATTTGGCCAATATTCCAAACAATTCCCAACACTTAAAACTATACTTCGGCAATACAGATATCTGGAACTTCAATTTCAGGATTTAAAAAAAAAAAACAATGCAACAGATTTAAATTGAACAGAGTGTCTTTGTTTTAAAAAAATGTAATTTAAAACTAGCGAACATAGCCAAACATATCTTACTTAAATTAAATCATGGTCAGAGGGATAAACTGCAAGCTTGGAATTTGTTTTGGCCTGGATTCTCAAGGGGGCTAGTCAGAAAGAGAACGTCTATGGTTCCGCAGGGCGGAAAAACAGCTGCGGACCACGTGGAAAGGGTGGAAAAATGGCCGCGGACCACGTGGAACGGGTGGGAAATGGCCGCGGATCCAGTTCATAAGTCGAGGCGAGTTCGCAAGTCGAGGTAAATTTTTGGGGCCAGAGCTGGTCGTATCTTGAAAAATTCGGAAGTAGGGGCGCTCGTAACTAGAGGTACCACTCTATAGAGGTCCTGAATTGAAAACAGGCCAGTGGCTGGAATTCTTGTAACACCATTTCATTCATCTCAATAAATCTTGCTGAAGAGAACTCTGTGAGAATCTTGCTTAAACAGGAATCACTTTTCATTTTAGGCAGTGGCCAAACAGTTGAGAAGGACATCCTGCTCTTTTACGGTCCCTCTCACACAGGCATGCCCAGGAGGGCAAATATAATATTGCTACTTCTTACTCTAGTACAGTGTTTCTCAATCTCAGCAACTTTAAGAGATGTGGACTTCAAGTCCCGGCATTC
Organism: Python bivittatus; assembly: GCF_059951505.1. Taxonomy (NCBI): domain Eukaryota; kingdom Metazoa; phylum Chordata; class Lepidosauria; order Squamata; family Pythonidae; genus Python; species Python bivittatus. The sequence goes on from NW_028277058.1 coordinate 57,959,200, forward strand.
CCCAGAATTTCCCAGCCATCATACTGGCTTGGGGATTCTGGGAGTTGAAGTCCATGATCTTAAAGTTGCTGAGGTTGAGAAATACTGCTGTAGCATGTCCCCTTCATGACTTTCCTCCACTACATCCCTGACAAAATTGGTATGGATAAATATGGGGGCGTGGAGAAGAAAGAATCTTTCTTCGAAGGGAATCAAAAATAAAACAGGCCAAAGGGCCAATCTCTTATATAATTCCATGGTAAAAGCACACCTGGAATAGGGTGAACTATTCTAGGGAAAATGCTGCAACACGAGGCAACCACAATGATTAGAGGGCTAGAGAAACTGCCTTTAAGGGAAGTTAGGTTAGAGATATATAAAAGCAGACATAGTATAAAAAACATGGTCAGGGAGAAGTTATTAGGAAGATCTCGTCCTACCATCCATGCTCGTCAGTTCCTAGGTTACATCTGGTTGGGTAATGGTGTGTGGGAATGACTTTGGGAGACAGGGCTATAAGACACAACCAAGGGAACTGTCTGATAAAAGGCAGCTGAGCCCACAGCAGGAATGTGGGCCGGACAAGAGGCTCAGAAGAGACCCTCCCTAGTTTTTGGGCTGTAAAGGGGACGGGGAAGAGAAGTACTTTCAGACTTGCAAAATTCTGTTAATGTAGCCTTACAATCAAGTCAAATTAGCTCATCTAGTCGTGTTTCCTGTCTGGTTTACCTCGTAGGCTGACAGGTTGCCTACTGTATGATACAGGATGCTGGACCAGATGGTATATTGAACTGACCTAGCTCCAGGACTCTTTGTCATGTTTGTTGGGTCCCCCACCAATATGTAGAGAATGAGAACCTCCTTGAACATCTCTATGCAATATGTACTGCGTTGGGATGGCCTTCACAATTTCTTCTTGCAACCGAATCATTGGATGCTTAGGGGCTGGGCGTAGATGCAAGGATGGGCTTTTGGTTTGTTTATTTTCTCCTTAGTGATGGATGACATGGTTGGTGCTCCCTGTCAACAAATCTGATCTGCAGAGGTCACCTGAGTGTCAAGGAGACTTTAGAGGGTTTAGGTGAATTGGTCCTTCCGTTTTTATATTTCCCAATCAAGTGCGTGTAAGCTTGTTAAGGAGTATGTGTAAGGCATAGATGGAGTCTTTGGGGTCATGAAGAAGCTGGAGTGTATTTAACTAAAAAAGACTTGATGGAAAACTTTGGGGGGTGGGGGAGAGAGACAAATAGAAGGTGACAGTAGATAGCAGTCAAAGCAGCTAAGCTAAATTGCTTGCTAATAATTTATCCCAAATTTGACTCTCAAGTACAGTGTTTCTCAACCTTGGCCGCTTTAAGCTGTGTGGACTTCGACTCCCAGAATTCCCCAGCCAGCCTGCTGGCTGGGGAATTCTGGGAGTCGAAGTCCACACAGCTTAAAGCGGCCAAGGTTGAGAAACACTGATCTATTATATGCCTTTCCACTGCCTTACTTTTTTGCCTGAACCAACCAAGGACTGCTAATCCTTAAAATGCCCGTGAGGCCAAAACACAGGACCTTTTGGATTGCTCACCACTCATTTAATTGAGAAGTGCTTCTAATCAGACGAATGGAAACTCATCGAAATAGCAGGCAGGCCTCAGAATATATATAAAAAATATGTACGCTAAGCCAGAATGTGGACTGCTTAGTTGCAGGGCAGTCTATCGTGGGAATCCACTCCCCAACCATTGCAGTTTGCAAATTATGGCGTAAATACTAAATTATGTGTAAATACTAAATATGAAATGTGTATTATATAAAATCTTCTATCGCTCTTGCAAGAAGTGGTGAAGCGAGCCATGACTTAGAGGTCTACAGACTAGATATTAATGATCAGCATTATACCCCAGGGTCAGCTCCTTCAAAAAAGAAGAGATCAGAATTTGAGTAGGAGGAAGCAAAGCATTGAAAAGTCACAACTCTAGAACTCAAACCCTCTAAATCAGAATATTGGAGCAATATCTCCATTCAGGGAGAGCTTCGAATTAAGCACAACAAACAGAAGTGGTACCCCTTTCCTCAAAGCAAAACAGTCCACATAGTTAGACAGTTTAAACAGAGATTCTGCCTAGCCAGGGGGAAAAAAGTGGAGGGGGGAACTACAGGGCTATTAAAAAAAGAAAGCAGTGATATATGGCTTTTATTGCTTGCCTCCTTTCTTTCTTTTTTTAAAGGTGGTGTTTCTCAAACAAAATGCAAGCTCTGCATGTCTGTCCAGAGGGTTACAGTCATGTCAGGAGTATTAAAGTCTTTGAACTATGTCTAAGTTGTTCATTCTGTTTATTCTGAGGAAGGAAGCTGTCAGCCTCTGTTTGTTCAGAGTGAATCAGTTACAATGGGTCTCAATGGCTAGGAGGCATGGAGAGGGGGATGCTGGGAGGTGGGAAATGGGGAAGGTCTAGACCCAAAGGCTTCAGCTTCCGATTGCTCCAGGAGACTTTATTTAAAAAAAAAAAAAAGAGTGTCTTCTTGTAATAACATGGCAAAACATTGCTTACGATATTATAGAATAACGGTCTTCTTAAACGTCCTTAGTCAGCTGGTTCCTCTTCCTCCTCCTTCTAAGAAGCAAAGGGACGTAGATTATGTCTCTAGTAGGCAGAATTATTCAAGAGAGGAGGAAGGAAAGGGAAGAGCAGAGGAGGAAGAAGGAGGAGGAAGAATGGAAGAAGAGAAGAGGAAGGAGGAGGAGAAGGAAGAGGAAGAAGAGGAGGCAGAAGGACAAGGAAGAGGAGGAGGAAGGGCAGAAAAAGGAGAAGAAGAGGAAGAAGGGAAGAAGAAGAGGAAGAAGTTGGGGATAAGGAAGGGAAGACAAGAAGAAAGAAAAAGAGGAAGAAGGAAAGAAGAATGAGGAGAAAAAAGAGGAAGAATGGAAAAGGAGGAGGAGGGGAAGGAGAAGGTAAATTCTAAATGATTCCTCTCTTGGCTGCCAAGATAATTGCAAGCTTAAGTATGTTCACTAAGCTACTCTTAGTATTCACCATGAATACAGCCTAATCTGCAAATGCTACTCCAGTGGCTAGCAAACCACGCCCCCTTTGGGTGGTAGAGAAGCAGCTGGTATGGCCAGCCCGTGGGCCTTCTCTAGTTTGAAGCAAGAAAATGAGAAGAGTCAGAAGTCCTGCATCTAGAGAAGGATGCTGGGCACCAGGCCAATCCAAAAGAAGGGCTCCTGGGGCCGCTGCTCTGACCGCACCCCAAAGCTAAGAAGAAGCAAGGCCAAGCCGGGATCACACAGGAGCGCTGGGACCTTTCTACCATAATGGAAAAATGGAGTCTCCAGCAGGACAACCTCATGGAATCAACCCTCAAGCATGGGGTCCTTGGGAAGGGTTCCCTCGAACACTGCATGCAGCTGCACGGAGAACTTCCTTCTGGCACTTGGCAAACACAGGAATGTCGATACTTAAAATGTCATTTTTCATGGGAAACAACCCCAGCCCAATGAACTGGGTTTGGGCGCTGGCCAAAGGCTCCTTTCAACACAGACGCACCCGTAGCATTCTTCATTAGCTATGTCCTTAGAAAGGCAGGAGGCACTGGACTCCCCGTTTATTCTCCTTCGGGTCCTCCGAAGGGAAAAGCCCACCCTTGAGTGATACCAGAGGACACAGCTCTCCCCTCTTTCTTCTAGAACATTGCATTTCTCTGAAGCAGGCAGGTCCCAGGTGGGTTTCAGCTAGTGGTCTGTTTCACACCATCCATCATCCATCTGGTTTTAGGTCCTCAGCAGAAGCTCACCTGTTTCCACGCATACTCTGTGCTGGATTCCACGCATACTCTGTGCATGGCAGGCTTCTTGCCCTCCTGATGTTTTGGACTGGAGCTGTCTTGTTCTCTTGCCATCAGGAGCACTGAGGAGGCTGCTGGGAGTCCAGAAGGAACGGAGGCCCTTGAATCGCCTCTCAGACTCGGCAACAAAGGGGGTTGCAGTCATTGGGGGGCTGGAGAACTGAGGAATGAAATGAATGAAATGGCATCCAAGGAGAACGAATGACCTTTTGCCCTGTTTTCTTAAGCCATGCTGGGCATTGCACATAGTTCCCCCAACATATATTTCCTTCCTCCCTCCCTCCCTCCCTTCCTTCCCCTTACCCCTCTCCTGCCCACCAGCCTGCCTGCTAAAATAAGGGCCAAATAAGTGCTTTAACTCTCTTGTCTGTCTCATCCATCAAAACCATAAAAGGGTCCCAAATTTCACCCCACTCACTCCTGTGACATCACTGTGCTGCCAGCCCCATCACTTGCAGCCATTGGAGGCCAAACGTATAGGACCGTCAGATTTAATTTAGCTTTCTTTGATTAACATTCCGCTTGTTTAACTTAGTTTATCTTTCTTATTTGTCTTTGTTATTTTTTTTTTAATATTCTGTTTTGCTTCATTCATACGCATGTCTTGAGTTTTTTCTTTCTTCTTTTTTGTTCTGTATTGGAGATAAAAGAATAAATGAAAAGCCTGAAAAAATTTGCTCACCTAGGCAGTCTTAGCAGGGGTCCACAGGGTAAGGTCGAAAAAGTCAACATGGCAGCCATGACAGGGCAAAGCAGGAATGCTGTGATTCTTTCCAACCCCTTGATAAATAACTCTGCTCTTGGTCATGTGACTGAGAATGGAGCATTCAGCAGCATCATGAGCCGGTGCTCAACTAACTCTCCCATAGAGATGAATGGGAGAAATGTTTTTATTTTATTTTATTTTATTTTATTTTATTTTATTTTATTTTATTTTATTTTAGCAATGTATATGGCTGCCCAACTCACGGGGACTCCAGGTGGCTTACAGGAATACGAACATTTTCTGAAATGTTTTTCTCCATAGCCCCAAGCCATCTCTGGCCAGTTTTTGAAGTCAGTTTTCCTTTGCTGCATTGCAAACATGGTCCCATTCTATCCTGTTTTAGGAGAGTTATTGAACTGACAGACAGACACACACACCCCCAGGCCCCTTTATCTAATTTCTTTCCAAAATTCCCTTGGATTGGAAAGAAAAAGAAAGCGGGGGGGGGGCAGGGAAGGTCATTTTTTAAGGGTTGGGATTCCAATGAGGCTTCCCTTGTACCCCTGTTGGTCAGCTTACTGTTGCCAATAAATAATGTAGCTGGGATCTGCCTTCTCCACAAGCCTGATCACCAGCATTCATTTGATCTGTCCCAGGTAAGCTGAAATTACTTTACAGCTCAGAGGCCCCACAGGCCAAACCAAGCCTTTCAACAGGGCTTAAATTCCCATGACTTCACTTCTCCAAGATGAAATAAGTGAAGTAGTAAAATAACTACAACTCCAAATGAGGATGTTAATCTTCTTTGTTGGCTGGAAGCTCACACAATCATGGAGGTGTTTTTGTTGGTGGATGGGCCATGAAAAGAGTATATTTTTTAAAAAAACTCAAAATAAAGAAAGATATGGCTCACTTAGGTCAATGTTTCTCAACCTTGGCAGCTTGAAGATGTGCGGACTTCAACTCCCAGAATTCCCCAGACAGCCATGCTGGCTGGGGAATTCTGGGAGTTGAAGTCCGCACATCTTCAAGTTGCCAAGGTTGAGAAACACTGCTTTAGCTAGACAACAAGTTCAGTTTTGGGGGCATATCCACAGGTCTGTAGCCCAACATTTGTGAAACTAAAAAAAACTCTGGGTTTGGTTCAGGCCATCAGAAATGCAAGTGATCTAAATGGTGGGAAATGTGTTAATTGAATGGCAAGGCCAGAGCACTCATTGCTCCACGGGAATCATTTGGGGCTGCAGGGGAACCAAAAATGCATGGGTGTGGGTTCAAACAAGTTTTTGATCACACTAACACTGCCGATTGCACCATTGCAGCCGCCATGTTGACTTTTTTGATGACACCCTTGAGTAGATGGAGCCTAAATAGACCCCCATTCACAGGTATTCACTCACACGTAGGGGTGCACCGTCTGCCCCTCATTCACACAAATCGTTAATCTTTGCTTCTCAGACACACATACACAAAGGACCTCGCAGACAACCCAAAGCTCTTCACGCCTGCACATGCACACAAAGACACAACTCTCTCACTCAGAAGCACAGACATGTACACAAGCAAAGCCTCTGACACGCAAATCACCTCACACCCACAGCCACACAGATTTTTACAGGCCCATAAACTCTCAATCACACAGACACGCTCACACACAAAGTCTCTTATTTCACCCCACAGAAATGCACACGCCTCCAGAGGCTTCCATAAGGGTGTCAATGATGTCAAAATGGGGGAGGCAACCAGATGATCAGAGCCGCACACCATTTTAATGGGTGTCAAATGTGAAAAAGAGTCAGAGCTTCGATCACTCAGTCATGCCCCTGTACACAACAGAAACTCTCTCTCTGTCAGCCCTGCAAGGTAGTCCCAACCAGGAAATGCTTTCTCCACCCCATTCTTGCTTTGGACTCAGAGTTCTCTTATCAGATCATTGTCTGGGCTGCAACTTTTCCTCCTCTCTCTCAAGGTTATTCTCACAGCCCATTACACTCTCTCTGTGTCATGGGAATTAACTCACTCTCACCGACACACACATGCTTTCTTGCACACAGACCAAATGGGTCATGACCCATTTTCTGGGTTTAGAATAGAACAAACCACCAACTAATTTAATATGCTGGGTTGGCAAGACACAAGCCATTAAAAGAACTAATCAAGGTTAACACTAACAAAGCTTTGTGTGTTGTGCAAATACAGCAGTGAGATCTTTAACTGAGTGAAGCGTATTGTGCAAACAGAACCACACAGAGAACGGTTGTGCAGGGTGAAGTTTTGGCATCCTTCCATTGCACAGCACTTGATCAACACTCCAAGCAGTGAAGAATAGTTTCCTTTCACCTAGTTGTGGGCTGACTGTAGGGCTACCAGAATCTTGGCTGCAGAAATCTAGATAGCCATTAGGTGGCAGCAAATACTTTGGTGTTTCTGTCTCATTGCTGCCCTCCTGTGGTCATCTGGATGTTTGCAGCCCAGATCTGGTAGCTCTATCTCAGTGGTCCTCAAACTTGGCCACTTTTAGACATGGGGACTTCAACTCCCAGAATTCTGGCTGCAGACTGGGGAATTCTGGGAGCAGAAGTTCACATGGCTTAAAATTGCCAAGTTTGAGAAACACTGCTCTAGCTGATACCTGAGGAGAAGTAGAGAAAAATCAGGGGGACTTCCCAGATCTTCCCAGTGGGTGGAAAGTGATTGAAGGCGGCAAACAGCCTACAGCTGCTTGATTGCAATAAATCATTTTGGAAAGTGAAAGGCAAAATGTAGACCATTGATGGAAAGAAAGATCTAGGGCAACCAGGTACCCTCATACTCTTTGGGCAGGAAGTTGGAAGACAAAATCAACTGTTCTTTTCCAACTGTGTGCTTTATTTCCTATGCCTCTCATGTGTAAAGGAACTAGAGACTTTGTTTTGACTGAAAACTTATCCCTGCACAGAGGAGTTGAAATGTTCCAAGAGAGACCAGCACCCACAATCCAATCATCGTCTCATGATAATGGTAAATGGTGCCATGCACAACTGCAGGGAGAAATGGGAAGCATATGACATCACATACATCATGACATCATTGTGCAAATCACTCTGTCATTCGTGTCATAATGCGACTGCTGCAAATTACTTAATGACGCATTACAAAAATCTCCATAGTGCATCAAACTATCAATTATGACTTGTAGAAATATATCCTTGTCTACTTGTGTTTTAGTTTCTCACACACACTCGCACACATGCATGCAGATACACACACCCAGAGAGAGAGAGAGAGAGAGAGAATTAAATGAAGACACCTACAGACCAACATTGATCTACAGGAGGAAATACAGTGTTTGTAGGACTCCCAGTAGCATTTGTTGATCACAGAGTTTTAAAATGGCCAAAATTTCATCCCATTCATCCAGTGTTGTGAGATTTCCATGTTCCTACTGAAAATCATTGCATATTTTTAGACAAGAACAGTAAAATCTCACAAGTTGTGGCAGATGAGATTGCTAAAACTGGTGAGATGTGGTGTTTTCCTGCAATCTTGGCCATTTAAAAATTTTTTGTTAAAAAATAACCTCTGCCCCATCACAGCTTTAGGTGATTACATGGTGCCAGGCTCACATATGGTGGTCCCCAGCAGAAACAGTTGCTCTTGGTGAATGGTTGTACTGAATTTTCCCCACCTAAACTGAAGGAAAGAAAAATATATCTGGTCTCGGATGAACTAAGGCCGTACAGAAAAGCAGCTTGGGAAAGTAATCCCATGTCTTAGAAAAATCAGATGTCCTTCAGTCTGTGCTATCTTGGCAACTACAGACAGAAAAGAGATTTTCTGAATATTCAAAATGCGGCATTTTGGAAATGGACAAGTTAGAGGGAGAGAGACGCTTATGGAAAGGTGCATCTGGATTTTGCATTCATCTCCTTCTAAACCTCCTCCATCTTTCTATCTTGCTTCCTGGATTACCATCCTGTCCCCTGTCAAACTGCAGCTCAAACAGGCTTAAGCTCCCAGCATTAGATATTTGAGCTTAATTTCAGTAATTGCCACTCTCCATTCTTATGTCTTTTACATGCATTTGGTTCTTCTGATAAGTCCTCCATGTTGATGGAGAACAGTTTTTGGGTAACCTACAATGTCAAGGGGCTATGTGGCTCTTGTTCCTTTTTGGCCTGCCAGTACACTAGAGTTAAAATCTCATGTCCCAAAAGTTTTTGCCCACTGTGGATGTAATCGCTTGGTGTGATATCCTTGTGATTACAGTGTGGGTTCATAAATGCACACTAGCACTTGCTAGAGCATCCACAAAGGCCTTGGAAAAGAAGTTCAAAGGCCGTGAACTGTCTATACCTACAAAGTTCAGAATCATGCAAGCCATGGTCTTCCCTGAGACCCTCTATGGAAGCAAAAGTTGGACTTCGAAGAAGCAGGATTAGAAGAGTATTGACCCCTTTGAACCTTGGTGTTGTAGAAGACTCCTGAGAATACCATAGAGAGCCAAGAAAACAAAGGAATGTATCATTGAACAGATCAACCCAGATTTCCCACTCAAGGGCCAAATGACCAGACTCAAATTATCCATCTTTGGACATATTATGTGGAGACCAGCTCTCTGGAAAAGGCTCTTATGCTGGGAAAGGTGGAAGGAAAGAGAAGAGGATGACCAGGTGGATGGACTCAGTTACAGCAGCAATGAGTCCATTGTTGGAAGATCTGAAGAACCAGGTTGGGGGTAGATCATCCTGGAGGAGGTCTATCTAGGTGTCCTCTAGGAATCACCACCAACTGGATGGCACATAATCAATACCTAGCTCTGTTGAGAAGGTTCTAATGCTGGGAAAGGTGGAAGGAAAGAGAAGAGGATGACCAGGTGCATGGACTCAGTTATGGTGGTGATGGGTGCGTCGTTGGAAGACTTGAAGGACCAGGTTAGGGACAGATCTATCTATGTGATCACTAAGAGTTAACACTTACTTGATGGCACGCAATCTATCAATCAATCAAAACATAAATTCACAGAGGTAGCTGTCAACCATCAATCAATAACCCTAACCCTAACCCATTTCTTTGGGGAAAAGCGTGAGACAGCAGAAATAAGCAGAAGTAAGCAATTGGTGTGCAAAACTTATTGATGGGCAAACACCTTTTGGTGGTCAAAAAAGGAACAAGAGCCAACTGTGTTAATTGGCAGATGTTACTGATCTAAATGTAGTTAATACTTGTATCTCCAGAGAAATATTAATTACATCTACATCAGTAACATCTGTCAATAGTCCTCTGATATTGTAGGTGGCCAGAAGACTGTTCCTCATCTTTTCTGGATGCATTTGCTTGCATTCGGGATTCTTCCAGGTGAGGGAGGGAGGGAGGGAGGCAAATGAATATAATTGACACTAACACCAAATTATCACATTGCACTTTTGCAAATCAGCAGAAAAACTGAAATTCAGCTATCGTTTGACATTCATGCATCTCTAGATTTTGCAATACAATGCACTTCTTAAAAAATGCTTCTTGGAGAAAAGCATGCTCGAAGATACATACATTCATGAACTAATGTACACAAAAGTATTATATTGGAAGAGATTGTTTTGTTTTAAGACTGTGCAATAAAAATGCTAAGCAGAGTTATGCCTAGTGATATGCCAGGACATCTGTCAGGTTCAGCCCAAATAACTCCACGAGACAGTGCAATACAGTTCTGTTGCGTTTATTAGCTTCCACCTCAAGACAGAAATCTCTCCAGACTGAATCAAAACTTCCCAAGCCAGCAAGCCACAACACCATGAATTCCTTAGGGTGGTGCCAGTCTCATCTTCTTAAACTTCCCACGCTCCTGTTGGGGGCTAAGGAAATGCTTATCTCCCTGAGCATGGCCTTCATAACATCATTCCATCACAACATCCCACACTAGACACAAGGTGGGGAAAGGAAAAGAAGAAGGAAAAGAAGAAGGAAATTTTCCAAATTTTTGCAAAGAAAACTCACCAGAAATTTGACTGGACTTGACTGGACTGGACTGGACTGGAGGGTATCTGCCTTTATAGAAAATTGCAAACCAAACTGCATTAAGTTTGATGAAATATGCAGAAAACGATGTCCAAAATTTAGTGCAACTTTAAAAAAAACAAAGTTCAACTAATACAGAAATGAGACAAATCACATTTATGGAGAAATGAAAAACTAAAATGAACAGATTCCCCTATGCATGCCCCTAATATACACTGTTCCTAACTGATGGTTTACAGTGGTCCCAGCTGAAAAAAAATAATTCTGGAACAGAATCAGCATTCATTTTCTTTCTATAAGGCATAGGCTAAGGATATACTTGGATATCCTTTACGTATGTTATATTCCTGGAAATGCAGTAGCAGTCAGTAATTCACAATCTGATATATAGCCATATTCAGTCCTATCGCAGAATCTGATCCATAGGAGGTGACAATATATGACTGGAGTTCATCATCATTTGACACAATCTGACATTTGACACAATGCTGAGAGTATTTCATAGCACCTGACATGTAGCAAACAATACTTGACAGCTGACATGCAGCAGCATCCGGAATTTTGGGTGGAGTTTCAGCCCAGGCTGGATCAAAGTTAATTCTTCGGTTAGCCAAGCAAAACAGTCAGTAGATTGTTTAGGGCCGTGTTTCTCAACCTTGACAACTCTAAGAAGTGTGGACTTCAACTCCCAGAATTGAAATAGGGAAAGAGGACAAGAGGATGAAATGAGCACAAGGACAACACACTACAAGCCCCGCCCCTTTTGTCTTGCCCATGTACAGAAGGGGCGGAGTTTGCAAATGCATGGAGGAAGAGTTTAGGGATACAAATGAAAACTGGGCTTAGCTGACCTCAGTGCAACCAACTTGGGATCAATGGACTGAATTCCTGTTGTATTTAAGTCATTTGCATAATGACATCACCACAGACGATACACGCTCCAATTTAATGGACATAACAGACATCTGCTCCCCACTGCTGGTCCGTTAAATCCAGGTTTCCCAATAAGGGTGTCCTAAACTCCTTGGGAAAAAGCTGGGCTAAAGTAATGAAAAAATCCAAATGGAGATTTGGATTTTTTGGGAAGAAAGCAGGGTGGGTAGAGCAAGTGTGAAATTATGGACAAGGTGAGTTAACATAGTTTGTATGTTGGGGGCACTTCCTTCCTGACCATCAACCTCCTTCTAGGCAATCATCTTAAGCTTTGAAGCATAAGATTTGATTACACTTTATCACTGCTTTATCTTCCATACTGACAAATGCTATTAACAGCCACACAGCAACGTATTCATGGTGAACAATATAACAATAATACCTTTTCCCTGGTTAACCATGCAGGAAATGTCATTTGCCAATTATCATTTCCAATTATCCAGTATTAATTTAAGAGACACAGTTATCAGTCCGGTTACAATATTCTTGTTATTATATGACCTTTTCTATTCAGGAAAGAATGCTTCCTTTCTCTGCAATGCTGATGGCTTTTTTCTTTAAGGGCAGAACGTTAATACCGATCAGTGCATTAGCCAAAACTAGGCCCCTCAACTGAAGCTCAGTCATCTAGCAGCAATAAAGTAGAAAATGCTCGACCAAGTTGTGCCGGCAAGGATGGGGGGAGGGGGCTCGTGCGTGCATCAAAGTACTTTAAAACTTTATTTAAAAGCGGAATATTCTTGTAAAAGGCCCGTCCTGAGTGGAAAGAATGTGGGCATTATAAACAACTCTCGATTAGTGTAATTGTACATCATGGAATTCCTCCCATGACAGTGTTTGCTGCCCAATCTTGGGGAGGGGGGAGAGGAGGGGGGACAGTTCATCCTACAGCGGTGTCTTGCATGCCCTCCCCAGCTGCAGCACATCTGGATCATCCTCCAGCCTATCTGGATCCTCTTCTGGATCTTTGGTGCTTTGCAGGCTGAACACAAAACTGGCATGCAAACCACGCCTGTTCCACCTTCACCAGCACTTCTGAAAACGGGGGAGCCCCGAATTGGACTTTGATCGGTTTGCCAGGATTTCTCCAAGATAATGGATAGAGGTTCAACAGGATCGAACCTCTCTGTTCCTGGAGATTGGAACTGATGGAGGACCAGTTCTTCACAGTTCCCAGTGACTACCAACTTTGAGAAGACTGAACCATGATAGGGGTTGAGCGGCTCTGTCTTCTTTCGGTTACCTGATACCCGTTTGCTATGTGCACGAAGAAGCTGATGGACTGTTGATTTTCTCTTCCTTTTCCTTTGAACTGATCTGAAGCAGCAGCATCTGCAAAGAGATGTCAGGTTCTCCATTTGCAACAAGACATCTAGTTTGTGGGTATGCAACCCAACATCGAATCTGTACACTCGTGCATTGGCAATGAAACTTTGAATCTCACGAACTAGCTTCAGTCATTTTGCTGGCTGAAGAGCAAAGAGAGGTAACCCCTCCCCTCCAAATAGCAGAAATGATTGATATTGGTGTCAAGAGGCTTTTGCATTAGATAAATATATAGAGATTTGTAACTCTTTACTGTTATAATGATATCCTCTGTAAGTGTTTATTTCCTCTGTTGTATTTTTGTCACTTTTTCGTAACAGCACTTTTTAATGTTTTTCTTCTTCCCCTTGATCGTGTAGTATTATTTTTGAGTTTTGTTTTTCTTTTTTGTTATTAATTAAAAAGCAATAAAATTTTATTAAAATAAAAAAGAGGTATACCCCAGGTAATTCAAGACATGTTGGCCCCTGAATCAGGAAATATGAAACGCACTTCTTATGGAAAAGGAAATTGCCCAATAAAAATCAACATGGACTGCGTTTTCATCTCATCCACAGTCATTGCTTAAGCTACTTACATGGTTAAAGCTCTTATGGTCTGGAACCATGGAACATGGTTTGTTAAGATGGAAAAAGAAACCAGCTAAAGGGCCTATGGCTTTTTATACCATCAACATCATTTAATGTGCAGAATGATGGCATGACACAACTGAGAAATATTTTGCTCGTCACTCCAAAATATTCTTTTTGGCTTCTTTCTTGTACAGATGGCGTGACTGTGATTAAGAGGTAACAGGCCACAGTCTGAGTATTTTCTTGGTTTCATGAATTTTAGTGTAGCGAGTTATGCTTCAGGAAAGTGTGAAATCCACATTCGAAAATAAACTCTTGCTTCACCCTTTCCAGACACCAAGGCTGAACTTTAGAAATAAATATAAGTTTGGAGATGTAGGTCACAGAACCTTGAAAAAGAATACTGTATATCCAGTGTTTTCTTGTCTTTTAGCAATGAGAGATAAGTTTTATTGCTTTCTGAGAAGGGCATCAGCAAACCTAAATCCGTTTTGCAAATGATCCTGAATTTATTGAACAAACCTTTTCTTTTCTTTTCTTTTCTTTTCTTTTCTTTTCTTTTCTCTTTTCCTTTCCTTTCCCTTCCCTTCCCTTCCCTCTTTGTTTCTCCTTCCTTCCTTCCTTCCTTCCTTCCTTCCTTCCTTCCTTCCTTCCTTCCTTCCTTCCTTCCTTCCTTCCTTCCTTCCTTCCTTCCCTTTCCCCTCCCTCCCTTTTCTTCCCATTCCTCCTCCCTATTCTCCTCTCCTTCATCTCCTTCCCCCCACCCACCTTTCAGTTTGTGGTTGGCAATGGGATTTAACATAAAAGACAGAATTAACAAACTAAACAAAAATGAATGACTACATTATATTTAGAATGAGATGAGGAAGCCAGATAACTGCAGAGTGTTTATCTCTGACAGCTTTATACTACAGAACAGGGCGTGTGTGCATGTGTGTGTGTGTGTGTAAGAGAGAGAGAGAAAGTATGCTTAGTGGTTAAAGTGTTGGAGATCCAGTTCTCCTACCCACTCAGCCACAGAAGCCCCAGAGTGAGTTTGGGCCACTCTACTTCACAGGGCTGCTGGGGTGGGGAAAAATTGGAGGAGCAAACATTATGAACTCTGCCTTGAACTCCTCTATATTGGTTCATTAAATAATAAATAATATACCTAGCACGTGTATATATTAAATTCCTTTCTATTCAGGACATTTGTTGATTCTTTTGGATACACTCTCTGTTCTTTTATTATACTAGTACTTGGATCACCAAAGTGATGCTCAGGTCTCCGCACATATCTGCCTTGGTGCCCATCAGTTTCTCAGCCACTGTCTGAAGGAGAAGGGGAAGGGGAAGGGGGAGGAGAAGGAGAAGGAGAAGGAGAAGGAGAAGGAGAGACGTTTGAAAGGATGTCAGTGGGTGTCCTCATCAAGGTAGCCATTTTGAGCATAGATTGTCAAATTCCAATCTCATGGCCCCAAATAATAGCTGGCTGTGGATGGAGGAGTTGAGAAGGGAAAGGAATGGATTTCAATTGTTGGGGGAGAAAAGCTTGCAGTACAATAGAAAGCATAGGGTTAGTACATCTGGCCTGCAAAAATCCAGATGACCACTAGATGATTAGTAGCAAAGAGTTAGAATTTTAAGTATCTTTTTCCTGTTGTCTACTAGTCATCTGGATCTTTGCAGACTTAGTAGTCTTAAGTATTCCCAATCTTGGCAACTTCCAAATATGTGGACTTTCAGCTCCCAGGATTCCTCAGCCAGCAGGCCATCTCTGAGAATTCTGCAAGTTGAAGTCCACATATCCGGAAGTTGCCAAGTTGGGAAACTCTGAAAGTTGCCAAGCCTGTGAAATCTCCTTGATCTGGAGAAGTAGAATGAAATCTTCAGCAGTAATGAGCTAATGTTCTACTTATATTCAACTTATGGCTCTAGCTGCTGCTGAATTTCAGTTCCCAGCAGCCCCAAATGGTATGGCCAATTGTGGGGGATTCTGGGAGCTGTAGTTCCACCCTTTGGGGAAAAAGACATACAGATAGCCAAGTGCATCCATAGGAGTGGTTAAAAAAGTAATCAAGATGATGACCTCCATCACTCAGTCAAAGCTCTGATCTGAATCTGAATTCATCCCTCACAGAGGTCCTTTGAAATTAGGATGAAAGTTGCATGAAAGGAGAAGAATGGCCACGTATGATCCAAGAACTGCAGGTTGCTGACCCCTAATATGGAGGGCAAACCAGTAGATAGTAAACTTAGCGAAAAATGTACTGAGTAAAAAGGAAAACAGAAGCAAAATGGGACAGAGGTTGATAGAAGGGTTGTGTCAAGGAGTGTGTGTTGTGTCATGGGTGTGTTCATATAACACACTTAACCAGATCACTGCAATTGTGCAGTATGTTAAAGTTAATTGTGACGGGGCTCCAGCTCATTTGCTTAGCTTCTGGTTTAATGTCTTGTGCAAACCCAGGAAATGGACTAATTCAGGACCCAGGTTAAGTATCTTGGGGGAACACAGCCTGCGTGACTTATGGGCCTCAGTTGGGCCATAAGGAGATGACGGATGACGCGTGGGATTGACAGGAGAAGGAGTGGGAATGTCAAGCACAGAAGGGAACAGGGAGACAGGAAGTCAAGGGGACAGGATGGTGGGAGATAAAGACTGAACTCTAAATGACTTAAAATAAGCAGTGAAAATGTTGGTTGAAATTCTCAGGCATCTAAATATATCCAAAAAACCCTACAGGAAAGCTCTCCATGCCTTTCAACCTGCAACCCCATTGCTAGCCTTTGCCAAACTAGAGTTGTAAGCAGGACATTAAACATTTGCTTTCCTAGACTTGCTCTCATGAAGCTTAATTTCTTCATAGTCAAAAAATGCAGGTAGACATTTAGCATGGGACATAACTCTAAACCAATGTTTCTCAACCTTGGCAACTTTAAGAAGTGTGGACTTCAACTCCCAGAAGTCCAATGGCTGGCTGGGGAATTCTGGGAGTTGAAGTCCACACATCTTAAAGTTGCCAAGGTTGAGAAACACTCCTCTAAACTGTACAGAGGCAGGATGGTAAAGTAGAAGAAAAAAGGAGCTAATGCTGGATTCCTTTTTTCCTCCCATCTCATGCTGATCATTGCTATGCAAGCAATGATTGGAGAGACATTAGAGCAACCAAGACATTAGAGAACCGAGCTTGTGCAGAATAGAATAAGCATGCTTGGGATAAAGCAGAGCCTAGGTTGTGTTTATGATAAAAAGAGCAGTACAGTTCTTATTTTATCAGGGAGTGTTTCATATGACCAAGGTACAGCTAAAGCTGGTAATCTAATACACATCATATCTATCTTCCTAAAGAGTGTTAACCTAAAAGCCTCAATTGAGAAAAGTCATGGTTCGGCAGTGTAAGTAAATATTTAAGGGCCCATTTGTTGATGTGCAAGTTCTGGAGAAAAGCTAGTGAGTAATATGTGGTTTGTCGAGAGGCATGAATATTTGTTGAAAGAGGCAGCCAATGGCTGAATTAGTTCCTTTGCAATTGATTACATGAAAGTGAGAGTTGAGTATGACAGGAGAAACATAAAAGTAAGTTGAATGAGTGGGAATGGGGTGTTTCAGAATTGTGGGTGGTAAAAGGAAGAAGAGATCAAATCAAGAATGAATGGGTGTTGAATGAATGAAGATTGGATAAAAGTAAATGGTCTCTACGAAAGAAAGAAGTTGAGGTGTTTGGGTGGTGTAAACAGAATGAATGAAGACTGAACCACAAAACAAATATATGAATGGATTGAGAGGAAGTAGAAGACCATCCATGGGTGGATGGAGTTGATGAGATCCTCAAAAAGAGGTGAGAAAGGACAAAAGACAATCTATGAAGCAGTGCAGGGACATGAGAGAAGAAGATTTGCAAGAATAGAACATGGACATGTATTATGTTTTTATGTCAACCAGTTCGTTAGATTTCTTTCTCTTTTCTTTTTTCTGTCTTTAATTTCTTTTCCTCAGTGCTTCTTACTTTTTTTCTGCACTTTGCATTAAGTTGCTTACTCCAAGAAAGAATGGTGTGATCAGTATGTATGTACTTATGGAGCCTGGAAATTATGACTCAATTATATTTGCAAATATAAGAAATGAAAGTCCTGGCTTTTGGTTCTTGAACCCTCTTCATGGGTTCAGCTAAGGGCTGGCATCTTGAAGATTTCTTTCTCCAGTATCCCAGAAAAGAACAGAAGATTGCAGATCTTCACATCTGAGTGTCATGAAGTTTCACTGTGACAATATAAGCTTCAGAGGTACATAAAAGATTTCACACAGAGCATCTGAAGCTATTCCCAGTTCAAATACAAATGAAGGACATGACTTTTCATTGACTCTTGACAAGCAAACATCTCATTTATTTGCTGTAAGGATTTTGCAGAATGAAGCTGAACTGATGCAGCTTTTCCAGTCCATCATGGTCGGGGGCTCTGGTGAAGACAGGATCAAAGTCAGACCCAAGAGACATGAATGCACAGGAAGGTTGGCAGAGATCCAGGGATATATTGAAAGCCCCAGAGGCTGAGGAGGACCTAGGACAGCCCAGAAGACCTGAAAGTGGGATTCAATTAATTAAAGAATTAATTCAATTAATTAAAGAAATTAAAAAGCAATGGACATTATTTAAAAAGAAATGCATTTTAGGACCCTTCCCTCAGGGTAAGGATTAGTCATGGCCCAAGGGAAAAGAGAAGAGTTCATCTGAGCAGTCTTCTCAGACGGTCTTCTCCTGCTTTCATCCCTGCCTCTTCAGGGATCTTTCCTACAGAGCAGAGTCGAATAAACAGCCTGTGATGGTCCCCTCTCATCTTCTCCCTTCAGGGATCCTTCCCACACAGCAAGAGTCAGAAGATCCAATCCTGTTCAGGAATCCATATTCAAACATTCCAGATAGGTGGCTGTTCTTATGAATACATCCAGTTGAAAGGAAGCCAACACAATTCTGGGTCACTGGTTCAAGGGTCAAATTCAGTGTTTCTCAACCTTAGCCACTTTAAGATGAGTGGACTTCAACTCCCAGAATTCCCCAGCCAGGATGCTGGCTGGGGAATTCTGGGAGTTGAAGTCCACTCATCTTAAAGTGGCTAAGGTTGAGGAACACTGATCAAATTGTTCTGACTTTCAGACTTGGCACCTCTTGGCAGCCCACTCCAACAGACGGCATGATTGTTTCTGGCTTTCTCTGAGCAATATTTACCGAAAAGAATAGGAATCTCAGCAGCAATATTGAATGAATGAATGAATGAATGAATGAATGAATGAATGAATGAATGAATGAATGAATGAATGAATGAACTGGATAGCTTTTGCTTTCAGAACCAATTTATCCCTGAGTTACTTATGGCAAAGACCTTCTCAGTCTTTTACTAAAGGGCTCTGGGTGAACTAATGAGGAGGCTATCTTCTTAATTGATATGAAATGAATGTTCAAACGGCCAGGATGTGAATATTTTTCAGACTCTGCATATACCATTAGAACTGTTTTCTGTCACTGAGAATGCATCATAGACATGCAACGACTCTGGTGTTGGGAGAAGGAGGAAAACAATAGGTTTAAACTGGAACTAGGGGACGCGGTGGCGCAGCGGCAAAATGACGCTGAAAGTTGCCAGCCAGAAATGGTCGACGCTTCAGCGGTTCGAGTCCAGCCTTCGCGTTAACAGGGTGAGCTCCTGTTTCCTCCCCAGTTCCTGTCAACCCAACAGTTCGAAAACTCGCGTGAGTAGATAAATGGGTACTCTCACTCTGGTGGGAGGGAAAATGCTGGCGGCACCTTGCAAAAGGAGTCAGGAGCAGTTGCTGGTAAGCGTGAAAAACAGCGTGCGCCAAAAAAGGGCGCAAAGCAATGGGAACCCCGCCTCCTGCGCTCTCCAGCTGGGCTCTGCCCTAGGAAGGAGGCACTGGCAAACCACTTCCGAAACACCTTGCCTTGAAAACTGCAAAGGACTTGTCCAAAGCAGTCACTGCAGAGTCGGTAACGACTGAGCGCAGATAAAAAAAAAAAAAAACTGGAACTGCTAAATTCAAATACCTGCTGCCTCCCCAGTGGACTGTGGATGAGATAAAGTTGATGGTATGAAAGCATGTCCTTGTATAAGAGCTAGTAACACATCTGTGCACACTTAGAAAGAAGTGTGGATGAGCCTTTTGTGAGGAATTGTCCTTGAGTTCTCAGAAGTCTTCCTCCGCCTCCTCCTCCTCCTCCTCCTCTTCTTCTTCTTCTTGTTCTTCTTCTCCTCCTCCTTCTCTGCCGCTGCCGCGGCCGCCACAATGTTTTTGAGCTCACTTCATTGTTGAAAAATGACAAGAGGAAGGTGGGTTTTTTCAGCTATGGATCTCCTGATCACTCTGAAGTCCCTGTCTGAAGAAAGCCATAAAAAGAGTTTGGTACTACAGTCATGGGAAGGGAGTGTGTCTACAGCAACTTGATGAAAAGAGAAGCATTCACATACACTTCTCAGCCACAACACCTTATTCATACATGGCTTCCACTATGGCTTGCAAATCAAGGATTATGGCTTAGCTAGGGGTATACAATTCACAGGCCCACAAGACTGTGTCACCTAAATTCAGGTATAAAATAGGTGAATTTGAGCAACATGTTTTTTTTCCCCTCCATCTCTCCTCCCACCCTTAACAACCAACCCCCCCCCCCCAAAAAAAACCTTGTGAGAATTTGCTATTTTTTCAGGCCTATACTGTATTAGCCACCTTCTCATTTGTGGTGATGATCAGTTATGGGATGGGAGAAGGTCCCACCTAGTAAAGTGTGAGGTCTCTGAAAGAGGCAAAGACAAAATTTTGTCTGCCCAAAACGTTTTAGCACATATAGTTGGGTGGAGGGAGGGGGTTAAGGTAGGAACAGGCACTGGAGACCTCTCAGAGGCAAAGCAACACTAGTAGAACTTTAAGGGAGTTAGAAACTGTGGTTGTGTGAACCACGATTTCCTTGCCCCTCCTAGATTGGTTCATACATATGATCAATATATCTTCTCCCACAAATTATGCATCTTTTTTTGCTTGTTCTTGATCTTTTAAAAAAATTCACTGCAACACAACCAGTATTTGTTCCATTTCCTACTTCAGGCTCTGCTTTTGTAAATTCTGCAAACTGTTCCTTCAGCCTCACCTGATGCAGTTCTCTACCTGCCTTGAAGACCACAGAATGCTTTAGTTGATGCACATTTTGCTTGCATAAGGCTTTCTGCTTTCTACTGTTTATCTGTGACACTGTCTTTTGTAAGTTTTCTGTTTTTAATTTTTCCTAGGTTGAAGAGTCAGATATGCCAAAAATATAGAAACAAACTTTTCAATATCCCAACCTCACCCTCTGCTCCTTGTTTTTCATTAGATCTTCAGTACGTAGCTTCCCACCAATAACTCTGGGCCTATGGCTTCATCTCAGCCAAACTCATCCTTGTATTCAGCTGGGATCCAGAAACTGATGAAAACATCTAGAACTCCTGTCACAAGGGGGTGGGGACCAGCACAGCATTTCCATTATGAGAACCTAGGTCTGATGGGGGTAGAGAACTTCTTTCGCTGTGCATCAGTGACATGTTGAGGTGCTGGTGGGATGGGACATCAACAGCACCGAGTGTTTTTCTGTCCGTTAAAACTACAAAGAGACCTCACAGACAGGTCTTATCCGGTCTTGTTAAAAAGTTCAGTTGGGAACAGCAGATAGAAAACAGCACTCTGGGTTTCACTCTCTTCAGCCACAAAGAGTCTAAAAATAGGAGCCGTGGATGTTGCTTTTCTTATGTTTTCAGTACAAGATCATGCACGGCAATTTCAGGCTTTCTCGCCTGCTTGCTTTTCTTCCCACCCACACAACCATTTTCATATCACTCTAACTAAACAGATGTATATTTTCAATGAGAAGGAAAAGGAACTAGGAGGGAGCCGAAAGTGCCATTTTGGGTGTTTGCCAATGATTTTCTATGTCAGCACAATTGTGCCAGATCAAGAAAATGGCTTCTGAGATAAGTCTTTCCAACAAGTCCTCTCATAAATACCAATAGAGGTCACGGGGGTCTTTATGCAGCCATACAGCATGGAAATCCACAGGTGAGAGGGAAACACATGGAAAATTTTGGGAGTTGCAGAACTGGGGGAAAAAAAAAAAAAAACCTTAGAGAAATGAAAACAAGAAGGAAAGGCCTCAGAACATATCACTGAGAACCGAGCATGTGAGTTAAGTATCATGATGACATGGGATGCTAACTGGTTATTGTGGAAGGGAAATCCTTCCATTTGTCTAATGGGGGGGGGGGGCTTTGGAAAGGAGCATCCTGAAAGATAGTGTGGTGAACTGTAATGGCCAGTAGGAATAACCTTGAGGGACAGGAAGAAGAGCCGCAACCAAGACAATGGTCAAATAAAAGAAATTTGAGTCCAAGGCAGACATGTAATTTGAGAAAGCGTCTCAGACTTAACTCTCCCTAGTTCTCATGAAGATAAAGGGAGGGAGGGGGAAGCACATTCAGACTTGCAAGATTCTGTTATGGTAACCTCATAATAAAAGTAGCATTAGCATTCGCTACTTTGGCTTCCTAGTCTGGTCTACCTCAAAGGGCTGACATCAGCTGGCAGACTGGCTGAAATCCTGAACTCTCTCTTTCTGTGTATTCAAAAGAATACCCATGGCATGACCCTCCTATAGGATGATGCATTGTGGCAGTTTCTCTGTGTTGCAATTTTCTCTCTCTCTCTCTACATTTTTTACCTGAATTGTGACATACATTATGGACTTGGGCCAAATGGATGTGCAAAATGCAAATATATCCCCTGCCAAAAATAGGGTGGAGCCTCTGGAGTTGGTCCCATGTTGTAGGTTGTAAGGGTTATATTGTTCCCCTTCCAACCCAATCCAAAATCATGCATATGAGCAGTCTAACAAGTTGGGCGAAGTCAACCAAGCTGGGGTTTCAAGCAAACAGAGAGAGATTTCACCTAATTAAATGGATCAGGAGGGACAAAACAGTGTTTCTTCCAGCCATGTGGGATTAAACGTATGGTACATCCTGCCACAACATATGGATGGTGAAGTCAGGTTTGGAAAAGCCAATCAGCAGAGAATACAGAATCAGAATGGAAAGTTGATGTTTATAGATATTGGACCTTTTTCCCACTTGGCCTTAAGCAACATTTTTCCACCATGCCCCCATGAGGTTGCTTTCATCTCATTCCCATCCCATGAATGAGACAGTTGTCATTCATTCTTAAATGTTCTGGTGGTAATGTTTTTCTCCTTATTCTGATGCTGTCTGGCAACCTGAAGGTATATAAGTCTGTTTGCTCGTCTCCTTTGGCAAGAAGTCAGTTGAGTGCAGTGACTGGGGACAGGGCAGGATCGAGACTGGCAATGGGGCAGCAAATTTTCTGGAAGTCTTCTGCTAGTTCAAGGACTGGTCAAGAGTATTTCAACTTAGCTGTGCTGGAAGACTCAGTCAGTGTGCTAAAGTCTGGGAGAAGAGCAGAGGGCCATTTTGTTACGGCCGTGCTGATGGACTTCCAAAGGCATCTAACTGGGGGGCAAAATCAAATCAAATCTTTATTAGGGTCATAGACCAGTATAAGGGAGACAAAACAAAAACAAAAACAAAATTCTGTCCCAGTTGGGTCCTCTGTCTGATTCAAGAAGACTCTCATTTCCTGCTTCATGACCTCAACTGTTGGCTTTTCAAATGTGCCATTTTGGCACCGGGTCTCTGCCTGAGTCCATTCCCACTAAACAGGCCTTGATGAAGACTGCAGAAGCAGTGGTAGGCGGTGAATCATGATTCCTGTTCCAAGAAAATCCAGAGGTCAACTTTTCCATATACATTAGAGGAGAAGGCTCTTAAACCTAGTTCTTAGCAACAGCCTCAGTAGTGGGAACTGCAGCTGGGGGCTTCTTTCTTCCAACAACTGCAAATGGATCCTTGGCTTATTTATGGAATGGGAAGTGTAAAAGGAGAAGAGGGAGGCAGAGGGAAAATGTGGCTCAGTTACATGTAGTTGCAACAGAGATGCAACGGTCTGATGGAGATATTCTTTGATCACAGGAACCAGCTAAAAGACAGAGTGGTGAAGTCACTTTTGCACTGTTTAGCAATCTGCATGGAAACCAGGTGTTTGAGTGTAGGTGTCCCCAAGTAGGTAGCATTTAGATGGTATAATCACCCACCCCACCCCTGGCAATTCCAAAATGCCAGCCAAGAGAACCAACTGCCTCATTTTGAGTCTTGTGAAATGATCATAACCTGAAAAGGAAAACAACCTACTGCTATGATGTTGTTAAGAAAACCAGAAGGACACTTCCATGAATTTACTGAGAATCAAGACCAATTTGGAGATCCCAGGTCAAGAAGAGTTGTTTCCCAACCTCCTATCATCCAGAAGGGCAGGACCTCATCCCTCAAAATTCTTGTCCTCTTACAGCATGGGAGGTCCAACAAGTGACATTATCTCCACCGAGAGCAAGTCATGTCCTCTTATCAAGATATTAGCCATGGTTATGGGGCTAAAATCAGCAAATGTATGCTTCCAAGAGAAAAATGAAAGCATATTTAGCACTGTTGTTTTGTAGTTCTTCACCCAATTAAATGTTCCTACTCTAAATTCAATACAGCTGGAGGTTAAAATGGGGTCAAATGATAGCTAGATATTCCTGGTCCTCCCCACCCTCCCGCCTTCACAAACCTCTTCAAAAGAGTGGAAAATATTCAAGTTTGGGGGGAAAGACAAGCAAGGTTGTGCTTTTGAAAGTTTCAGTTAGTCCCTGGTGGTGAATGACAAGTTAGTAGCACACTTTTTGAGGCATGTATATTGTTTCCTGTTAATGCATGTCTAACAGGGCACGACTGGAACAGGAACCGCAGCAAGGGGTTATAGGAAACACTCAAAGATCGCTAAACTCGCTTGTTGAAAAAAAAATTAAGTCTTTTTCATATCTTCGCCACTGCTTACCTTCTGGAAATGTGAGGAAATGTGTCTTTAGAGCAAGCTGTGGGGTGTGGAATTGTCTGCACTCTCTCTTCTGTAAAAGTCACTATTGTTTGGGAGCAAAAAGCATTTTCAGACTACAGATCATTATATATATATATATATATATATATATATATATATATATATATATATATTTGGGCTCTGTCATATCACACTTGAATACGACAGGGGGAAAAATTAAATCCATTGCTGCTGGGGGGAAGGGATTCAGATGAATGAAAGTGGTTTTTTTTCCCTTGAACCCCAATCTCTGAATAGTAAGAAAATCCCAGAACCAAGGTTTTTGCTCCCCCCACCCCCCATCCTTTTGGAAGGAGGTCAGTGAAGTTTTATGGTATTTTGTTATATTTCAATTTATATGCAAATAGACAGGTTAATCACAGAAGGAGGCACATAAATGAAAGCTCCTGCAGATTTCTGAAAGATCAAAACTTTAGGGGTGACAAAAAGTGCCTTCCAAACGTTGTTAGCATAATAGTTCCTACATTCAGATCTCTGGGCCTTTTTTTCCATTTCTCGGTGCCCTTAAAATACACAGGGAGGGAGTTAAACTTCACACAAACACATGCCATTTCCAAAGCAGACTCAACTTTCCAGAGCAGCTTCTGGATATTTCTTCATCTGAAGACCCTGGCGGGCACATCACTAAATTAACCTGTTTGGCAGAATGGTGCAATGCATTGAACCCTAAATTAATCAAAGAGGTTCTCACAACAGATGAAACCAACAGGAAAAAAAAGGAAACCTAAGACTGAAATTGCTCAGACTATTCTGAAATTACAACCAGTAAGTTGTTTCCTGACCTAGTTACAGGTCCATTGCAGTAAATGATAATAATTTGTAATTTAATACCATACTACTTTGTCCCTTATTTTAAGGCACTTCTGGGATCTTGCATATATAGACTATATACAGCCTTCCGAAAATGAATCATAGTTAAACATTAACCGAGTTTAAGCATGTTGTGTGAATGTAGTCTGTGAGACTGCAGATGAATTTCATGCAAACTGGGCCTAAGGACTGGGACCAGTAAGGCAGTCTCCTGCCATTTATTAAACCACATCTGTCAAAGGAAAAGGAGCTAAGGATGCTGGTGGGGGGAAGGGGTTCAAAAAAGTCAAGATGGCACCCTCAATCACATGATTGAAGGCCTGCCCCTTTTTTATATATGTTGCATGCACATGTCTTTAAAGGACCGGGGTTCAGTCATGTAGCCATGGGTGCCATATTGACTCTTTTGAACCCCACTCCCCCTCTCATCGATGCAAGAAGTTCAGGGCATTATTGTCAAGACTGCCTGAAAGCAGTTCTCTGGAAATATCAAACTGAGAGAGACAACAATCAAACTGGAGGAACACTTTATCTCTATCTATAGCTATAGCTCTATTTGCCATGAAGCGCTTCTGAATCAATTCCATGCCCTTCAGAGCATGTGCACCTGTCTGCAGCTCTTTAAAGCAGCCATGTCTTTTCCTACAATTGCCTGGTTCTTTTAGGAATTTAACATGGGGGCCACAGATGCACACTTCAAAGGGCTGTATATTACATGTACAGTCTTTCCACTAGGAATTAAAAATGGCATGCATGGTGAGTTCTCCGTAATTTTCACCTTACCACAATTGTCCTGGGAGTTGAATTGGTATATGAAATAATGTGTGATCTGAAGTTGTCCAGCAAGCTCCAAGCTGAATGGAAGCTGACTGGGAGCTAAATGGAAGTCTCCTCCTTGAACCCCATCCAATACTTGGATCTTGTTGCCCTTAGATTTTTTCAGTCCATAACACTCCTCACAATGGATTGCCCCACACCTCCTCTGCTTCTTTCTGCCTAATGATCCTGTAGTCCCATTCAAACTTTCCATTTTCCTTATATTTCTTGTTATTTCCTAATTTGGGAAGGCTGATTCTTCCTCTTCATGATGTCAATAGGGCTTCTCTATGAGTCTCTGGTAACAACAATAGAAGACCAAATAAAGCCAGCCACAAAGGGAATTATATTTCAGCTCACCATTCCAGCCAAGACATCTCAGTGCTCAGTTCCCAAATAAAATTACTGAACAATGCTGAACACCAGAACAAAAAGAACCTTCATCAGATCCAGGAAATCAGCTTTCCCAGCTTGGCATCCTCCAGATGCACATGGATTGCCAATCCCAACAGTTCCAGCCAAGAGTTGAAGCTTCACATGTTTGGAGGATACCAGGTTGGAGGAGGCTGAAACTATCGGATGAAGAGGACATCTAGAACTGTCCATGGACATTTCCTGGCCTCACAGATATTGAGCCAAGGATTAGAAAGGAGAAGACAAAGCATCACCGGGTACATGCTTCGTGCCTTATCTTCATCATTCTGCTTCTTCTCCATGACCAAGTTGGTATACACTAGCTATTAGTGGCCCATCTTAGCCCTGTTTAAACAAGCCCTTAAAACCCTGGATTAGAACAGGTAGCAGACCTCTTGTGGGATGTTTTGCTCTTTTAATTGATTGCTTATTTTCTCCAGATTCTCTTTTGATGATGTATTCTGTCTTTTTATTGCATTTTGAAAGCTCTCCAGAGGCATTACAGATTGAGGTGGCCTATAAATCGAATGAATGAATGAATGAATGAATGAATGAATGAATGAATGAATGAATGAATGAATGAACCAATAAAAGAGAATATATGTAGCTCAGGCTTGAACTGTGGAGTCCTTGGTGCTTGAATGGAGTGGAGGTCTTGGCGAATGAATGAAGCCAGCCAGCCAGCCAGCCAGCCAGCCAGCATGCTGGCTGGGGAATTCTGGAAGTTGAAGTCATACATCTTAAAGTTGCTGAGGTGGAGAAACACCGGTCTAGTTCATGATGTAATGCATTGTGCAAGTAAGAAGTGGGTTAATTCAGTAATAAGTCTAAGCAGTGACAAAGTCAAGAAGAGAGAGACGTTCTCTCCTTTTTTACCAAAAAGAGAATTGATTTTATAAAGGAGTGAGCCCCTTTTTTTTCCTGATCCCCACCCCAGTTCATTTCGTATAGCTACTGGCTCTCACTATTTGGATGCAAGCAAGAATCAGCTTGGTTGAATGACACCATAAACATCAGAGTACTTTTGCAGCTGGACTGGAGTCCATCTTCATGTTCTTCAGTGATAGTACCCTGAAATTCACCTCTGAAATGTGCTTTCAAACGCTTTCTATTAAAAAGGTCCCTATATTTAATAAACTCAAAAGGAGAGAGATTGATTGGTTGATTGACTGGTTGATCATGTGCCATCAATTCATTTTTGACTCCTAGCAACCACATAGATAGATATTCTTGATGAGAAGCTGTCCCTAATCTGGTCTTTCAGATCTTCCAATGGTGCACTCATCACTACTGTAACATCCTCTCCTTTAATCTCCTTCCACCTTTCCCAGCATTACACCTTTTTCCAGAGAGCTGGGTCTTCACATAAGGTGTCTGAGGTAGGATCATTTGAGCCTGGTCATTTGTGCCTCAGATGAGAACTCTGAGTTGATATATTCAATGAGTCATTGGTTTGTTTTCTCGACTATCCATGATATTCTCAGGAGTCTTCTCCAACATCAAAATTCATAAGAATCAATTCTCTTCTATCCTGCTTCTTCAAAGTCCAACTTTTGCTTCCATAGAGTGTCACAAGGAATACCATGGGTTTGATCTTTGTAGGTAAGAGGAGAGAGAAGATTATGCCAAATCTTCCTCTAACATTCTGATTGGGTACAGGCATGGAGTTCTTTCATGTGGATCTGATAGAATTCAATCCTCTGTTTACTATCTAGTCCAAGCTAAAGATCTAAATTCATCATCATCATCATCATCATCATCTATCAAATCACTCTTGATAATCTATCAAATCAGTCCTGAATAACCTATACACCTATTTGACTCTGCTGGGTAACCAAAAGCCAGGAGTAATTATTTATCTTCCTTGCTCTTTCGCGTCCTGTATTCCATCAGGAAAAACCAAGACTACGTACTTATTTTAGAATCACTGAATTTGACAAATGTGGCTGGAATGGTAGGTGATTTTTTTTTTTTTTTTTAAAATACAGATTATAACACCTGGTTTGGAAGGGTATCCATGTTTGAGTTTGTGCTACAGTGTCCTTACTACAAGTATAAATGCCCAGTCTGCTATGATGTAACTCAAGATATTTCCCAACCTGACCACAAGGAAGCAGGTCCTTATTGTATTGTGTAAATATCACGACATTTACTGTCAACAGCTGTGGATTCATTTTTTTCTCTTTAAGTATGTGACAAGTTGTGAAGACCAAACTGGGCCAAGTTGTATTTAAATACGGAATGTATTCAACTTTCCCCAATCTCAGGAGTTCTCATAAATCAAAGTTACTATTGGGAGCCAATCCATAAGATGTTAGGAGTGCTCTTTTCTATGGTCCGCCATGTTGTTTCATGCCAGATCAAAAAACTCTTATGCATGTTCATAAGAACTGTATTTAAAATAGTATCTATGTAAATAGACATCATATTTTGGAAAAAGGTCCAAAAACAAAATCTCTATCACAATGTGAAGCCCAAGAAAAACTCAGTCAGGAATATGGAATATGTCTCTGTTTTTTTTAAATATCACAATTCACCCAAAATTTTCAGCATACTTAAAAAGGTAAAACTTAGCAGATAGGTTTGCAAACATATTTGACAGGTATGGTTAGAGTGAAAAACAGCAACATAAAAACATAAAATTACTAGAATTGCTACGTGTTCTGAATTAATACGTTCTGGCTTCATACAATACACTGAATCGTAAATTAAGCAGCGGACAGGGTTCGTACAACATCCTAAGCCACTAAAAAAACCAGCCAAATTACAACTAACGAAACCTAGTATGTCAAACGTGCCCATTAGGTTTTTCACTGACCTGTTTAATCAAAGTTGTAGAAATTTGGGAAATGGTATTTGCTATTTAAAGAGGAGTTCTAGGACAGGCAGCAGCATCTACAAAGGGATCCAAAAAGTCACATGACCAAAGCCCCAAATCCTTTTTAAGTGTGTTGGGTGTGTAATGCACCACAAAGGGATAGAGCTTTGAATATGTGGTAGTAACTAACAACTTGGCTTTTTTTACCTCCCCCATCGACAACCCTGAAGATAGGCTCAGGAGGAGGAGGAGGAGGAGGAGGGTGGGAGAACTGGTATATATATTTATCCTTTTCAAATTTGCCCAACAGCTTGCTCCTTCCTCCCTCCCTCCCTCTCTTTCTTTCTCCCTCCATCTCCTTCCTCCTTCCTTCCCTCCTTCCCTTCCTTCCCTTCCTCTCTCCCTTCCCTCCTTCCCTCCTTCCCTCATTCCAGCTGACCTACAAGTAGATCTCCCCTTAAGCAATGCTACTATTGTCAAAGGAAAATATCTAAGAGCTGCTTCTCCTCACTGAAAAAAAAACAGAATAAGAAGGGCCCTGAGAAGAGAGAACAGGAGGCTGAAGCAGTCTACTTTCATGGCAAGAAGGTCTGGCAGCCATTGGAACCCTAAAAGGAAACATTCCCTTTATCAGGAAAAGAAAAAAAATGAGGAAACTGAGTTTCTTTATACATATCACGCATTTCCATTTTTCCACCAAGCTTTTCCCCGGGGAACCAAAAATGATCATTGAAAAAAATTGTCCCTTCAATTTAATTGCATTCATCCAGTACTTGGTCCTTTCCTAGATTTTCCATCATAATGCAGTTTCTTGATTTTAGCTGAGGACCAGCCCACCTTTAATATAAAAATGGTAAGAACAGTGGCTATAGAGTTTAAGGACCAACAGGCAAAAATTACAAGGCTGCTTATAAAATCAAAAGCTATGGGGTTAAGCCTGACTTTCTTTAAGGCGTTGAAAGTACTGTACGTAGTTCTCTCTCCTCCTATGTTTCTCCACCACAATAATCCTGTGAGATAAGTGGGGCTGAAAGTGAAAGGCCCAAAGTCACCAAGGAGCATTCATGCCTGAGACCAGATCTAAATCTGGCTCTTCCCACTCTTAGTCCAGCATCTTCACCACTGGACCACCACTGGACCACCCTGGCTGTCTGGAATGGTACATATTCAAAAAGCAAAAAGCAAAAAAAAAAAACAAGCTGGATCAACAGAAGTTGTAAAACTGAACATCAGTTAGGTATAAGCAGGGTTGATCTCAACTGGGTCTAGCGGGCAATCAGCACCCTGCAAATTCTACACCCTCTCATATGTCTTGAAAAGAAAGCCACAAACATAGAAAAGCTCTGAAATAAACCTTTCTTACAGGTGTGGGAAGCCAAGCAGCAGCCACAACATAACTAAGTCCACCTCTGGCCTCCAAATATGTGGAGCAAGGATGAAGGACTAGGCTGGATGGATATAGAAGATGGCCACATTAAAAAGGGGAATCATTTCTATATTAATGCATAGAAAACTGGTTTAAAATGCAATGGCCCACATGCATTTTAGACAATCTTTAAACTTGACTTGACTTGACTTGACTTGACTTGACTTGACATCATTGCTGCAAGAGCTCAAAAACTGGTGGGTTTCCAAGAACTATTCAAGGTACCAGTCACTACCTGTTAAGCCCTAGATGGCTTGGAGATCTAAGAAATCCTACATAGATTTAGTCTACCCAATCCTGGTGTCAATCCTTCAAGACTAGGAAACCAAAGTTATGAATGCTAATGCTACTTTTATGACAAGGTTACAGTAACAGAATCTTGCAAGTCTGAATACACTTCCTCCCTCCCTCCCTTTATCTTCATGAGAACTAAGAAGGGACTGTCTGAGACACTTCCTCAAATTACATTTCTGCCCCAGACTCAGATTTCTCTTATTTGAATGTTGTCTCAGTTGCGGCTCTTCCTCCTGTTCCTCAAGGTTATTCCTTCTTTCTGTTACATCAGGTGCCTTGGAAGCACATGCAGAGGGTCTCCTCCCATCACAAGGTATGCCAGGGAAGGGCTTGACAACATATATTCTCTACCAGGACTCTCCTCCTTTAGAATAACTTGTCCCCGACCCTCCACCCACCCCAAGCAAAGGTGGCTTCCACTTTCATGGTCCTCCAGAAGCTGGTAAAACTTGGCTTTTGCAGACAGCCTTTGGGGATTGTTCAGTGTGGAGCTACCAGCTCTATAAATAATCTTACTATGTGCATTTATTATATTGTAGTGTATCATGTTACGCTACAATTGTTATCATGTTGTTACGTTGTTTTGTTGTTTTTGAATGCTGTACATCACAGAGTTCTAGTAGATTGAGACAATGGATGGATGGATGGATGGATGGATGGATGGATGGATGGATGGATAGTAATAGACAGACAGATAGATGATAGATGATAGAAAGATGATAGAATACAGGCAGACAGTGAGATGGATGGATGAACAGGTGGGTAGATGTTAGCGACAGACAAATAATGAAATGGATGGATGTGACAGACAGACAGACAATGAAATGGAGCTTAGCTGGAGCAAAATGCTTCAGAAGGATTTAGGAATCGCAACAGAGCTATGTTGAAAGTACACATGGGAGCCAAATGACCATTGAGACATATCCAGCAAGGGTCTTTTAAATGTTCTTCTGAGTCAATTAATCACTCTTATTTTCTATTTACACATTTCTTTCAAGCGTGCCGCAGAAACTCTTTGAGTTGTGGTTCTAAATCTGAATTAGTCTGAAAGTGCTTGCAGATAGGGGCTTCAACTGCAACTCTGCGCTCATCATTTTGTAGATTTTGAGCTCTTGCCATACACACACACACACACACCACTCAGAGGCAGAAAAAGATAAACTGAGTCACATTTCTCCAGCAGTGTCTCTTGCTGCAGTACACACTGCTAGATCAGCATGATTTCTGGAGCAGAGTAAAGATTCCTCAACTGCCGGCATGTAAACTAACTTTCAATGAAGCTGTAGGTGTTAACAATGGGATTCAAACTCTGATCGTCCCCTTCATTCAATTATTTTGTCCAATCCTTTCAAAGGAATAATATTTTACTGCATATAGAAGAAGAAAAGAGATCAAAACTCTCCTAGGGGAAGAAAAAAATAGAGGCATGTGTAATAAAACAGAATGAATATCTCCAAACTGGTAATTTTAATCACAGAAGCACAAAGAACTCACAGACTTTGATAAGGGACATAAAATACTGTGGCCATTAAAAAAAGAAGTTCACCAGCTTTCCATTTCAATTTACTTCTCTATAAATCAGGGAACAATTTAATCAAATATTCTTCCAGTTTAATTGTTTTACCTTGCTTTTATGTTAAATTTCACTGACTTACTGCTGGCACAAGGCTCCATGTTATGGGGGAAAATGTCAGTGGACGTGGCATAATTAGTATAAAATTCAAACATTAAGTAGGAATGTGCAAGGAAACTACTATTAGGTAACTAGCTTGTGGAACGAACCAATGTACATAAGGAACATGGTGCCCACCAGGCTCCTTGCCCTATCTCACTTTATTTTTTTTTTAGATTCTTAAAAATTAATTTATGTTAAGAACAAAATGAAAACAATTAAGAATTTGGCATGCTTTAAAGCAAAGGGCATGAGAGATAAGGCATCCCTTTTTATGGCCTTTGGTATTATAACTGCTGAAAATGAAAGACAGTTGCCCACCATTCTGTGGTGGCAAATAGATACAACCTATAGTAGAAAATCTAGCATAAGCACATCACATTTTTAAAAAGCAAGAAAACCTTCCAAATTGCTCCTCCTAAACCCACATATACTGTTTGGAAGGAAACCTTCAGAGGAACAGCTGGAGAACCTGGGCATATTTAGCTAGAAGATTGTGAAGAGGGATGATAGTGTATTCGGAAGGGCCTTCACAAAGGAGATGGGGCAAAATTATTCAGAGTTGCTCCAGATGAAGGGCAAGGGTCAAGGGTTTTAAATTACAGAGAAATAGATGTCACCTGGACATCAGGAAGCCTTTCCCAGGGAAGAGAAGTTCAACGTGGGAACTGACTGTGTCAAGAAGTAGCAGATTCTCCTACACTGCAGAATGGACTCCTGCAGTGGGCAAGGGGGTCCAGATGATCTCTGAGACTGCTTCCAATGCTTATATTCTAGGATAGATGGTTGGATGGAGGATGGATCGATATGAGAAGGAGAAGGAGAAGGAGAAGGAGAAGGAGAAGGAGAAGGAGAAGGAGAAGGAGAAGGAGAAGGAGAAGGAGAAGGAGAAGGAGAAGGAGAAGGAGAAGGAGAAGGAGGGACGGGAGAACATATTGTGTGAATGCAACAATTGGATTATATTAATCTGTGTTTAAGACTAGGTTATCATGTTGTGTGAATGCAACCTAGGAGTTCCACTGAATCTCAGCAAAGCAAAAGATGGCAGCTGTGATGTGCTAGTCAGCCCAAACACCCCAAAACATATTCTGGGATACCACTCGGAGAGCGTGAACTTTTGCATGAATCTGGTGTCAGGAACTTGCAGATGCCCAGTGCGCAGTCAATGGGAAAAAAAGTCCAGCTCAAACCCCAAACAGTCCTGTGTTCCAACCAACACCTTCTCTAGTTGTTACACAGATATCAAAAGCTCAGTTGAATGTTAAAAAGCAGTTTATAAACAGAGAACGAAGTGGGTCTGCAAATACAGGTTACAGGAACTGATGGTGAGCTGAGGTCTTTGCAAGGGGTGTCATACCTGAGCTGCAGGAATTCAGACAGCTACTAGAGCGGGACCCCACCAGTCCCCTTTAGTGACATCTAGTGGTCATTTGGATTTTTGCAGCCCAGATATGGTAGCACTAATCTTTGCATTCATACCTATAGGAAAGAATGTTCTACTTCAAGCTCAGGAGCAGAGCTGAGATGTTGGAATGGTCCTTCTCAAGCAGACACATGCATATGTAACCCTTGCTTGAAGGGGGAAAAATAACTAGACCGATCTCTTCATTACATGCTAGATTTCTTCATGAGGGGAATTCTCCCTCCTAAAATGCTAGCTTTCTTCCTGTGGGGGAATTCCTTTTCCTCAGTGCATTCGTCAAATATGCCTCCCATCACCCAGTTGTATCACCTGAGTCTGTGGAACGTACTCATTGTTCTGCCCAGGAGCTACAAATTTCACCTTTCATCTGCTGCAACAGAGATAATTTAGGAATTAGAAAAGCTAATCATTCTCTCTCTTCTTGTCACACAAACATTCCCATTCCAGGGAACTGCCCCACAAGCAAAGAACGAAAAAGCTTTAGAACATGCTCATCTTTTAAATTAATAAATGGAAATATTTCCATCAGCAAAAAAAACAAAAGTTTTTTTCCTTTGTCCTGTAAATCAGTGGGGAATGCAATGATGGTACCAAGAGACCAAACTGTTTAATTAAAACAAGGCATGTTTCCAAAGCAGAAAATTATGCAAGCAATCAACATGTGAGAATGAGAGAGGATGGAGAAATGCAGAATCTGTTTACAAGATGAAGAAAAACTAGGTTAGAAAAATACTTTCAGTTTTGATTCAGTTGGGGAAAACAAACACACACACACACACACACTCATAATATATAAACATTCCAAAAATAAAGAATCTAGGGGCCTCTAGATGTTGCTGGACTACAACTCCCAGCATTCCCAATAAATGACCATGCTAACTGGGGCTGCTGGGAGTTGTAGTTCAGCATCAACCAGAAGGCTGCAGATCTCATTTTTCTGCCATACCCATTTCCTCGGTGGCCATCAAGGGAATAAAACATCTGAATTTTGTGGATTTCTCTCTTGCATTCCCACCAGCAACCTTCCCATAGGATGCTTAGCTTTTTGTTTTATCAACATCTTGGGTACATATGTTTGCACTACCTGTTACTCCAGGACAATGGATTTTTAAATGCCAAAGGAGAGATCAAAAAGATGAAGGAGTAAAAGCATGGGATGAGCAGTACTGAACAACACCATAATAATGTCAAATACTAGCAGAGCAATTGCATTTCTCTGTTGCAGCAAAGGAAACAATCTTGTGGCATCCTGAAGTTCAACCATTACTTATGGGCAATGCTTTTTGTAGGTAAAGCCCTTTTTCAGATTGCTCTGATATATTCTTCCAATATTATCCTACTGAAGAGGATACCTGAAGGCTGTTCAGTTTGTGTCCAGTTGAAAGAACCTTAAGAAAGGAGAACAGGAGCCAACCTGCATTTACTGGCAACAACATGGGTTCTTTTGCACAATTCAACCCAATCTGCTAACGAATTCACCACTGCATTTGCACAACTTAGGAAGTTTGGTCTGTGATAACTTTTATGGAATGGCTCAAGGTATTGTGCCTACCAGCCCATCTGATTAGCCCATAGTTCAATATATTGTGTGAATCCAGAAGATGGGTTAAGCAGGAACCAGGTTAACTGTATTGTGCAAACTTAGCTATGGTCTTCTTAGCAACATCCCAAGTATATGGAACCTCTCAATGCCTGTAGAAATGAAGGGGCATTCCTCAGCGTGGCCCTGATTCAACCTCAAAAATATCTTTCTCCTGACTCTCAATTTCCTAACCTCTGCATCACCTGAGGCTTCCTGGAGTGCCCCTGTTGAATTATGACTATGTTGGTCAAAGTACAGAAAGAGACACCTCAGCCCAAGCAAGTTCTTTAGAACTATGCACAATCCATGTGAAAATGTACACTGGGAGATGTATCAAAGCTTTCTCACTCCCTTATTCAATTCTGTGTCAAAGTAATTGACTCTTTTGCTGATCTGAACTTCTGATTAGCCTTGGGCCTTAGGTGCTCCTCAGGCAGAGTAAGAAAGAGAGGAAAGTTTACTTAGATCAGGCTTTCCTAAACGGTGAGGTGTACCTTCCTTGGGGAGGTACAGACAGAACCCAAGAGAGGTGTGAAGAATCTTTTAGTTAATAAAACCACCTTTCCCAACGTTTCATTGTATTGTTTTCATTGTTCGTGTTCATTTTGATGTTTGGATTTTCCGAGGAGGTGTGTACATTAAGATTACACTAAAGGGAGGTGTGGTGGCAAAAAGTTAAGGAACCCCTGACTTACATGACTCCACTCCTTGTACTGCTTACAATGCCAATCCATTTACCTATGGGGCGGGGAGGGGGGAGTCATCACTGTTTATGAGATCATATGTGGAGTCCTTGGTGATCACTGAGCTTGGTTGTTTTCATGCAGACGTTTCATGACCCAGCTAGGTAACATCATCAGTGCTAGTGAGTGTGGGGTTTGCTCCCTGTTTATATACAGTAGCTTGCCCTGCCAGTGTCGGTGGGGAAAACCACCAACGTTCACACCCCCACCCACACTGAAAACCACACCCTTTCCAACACTGGCAGGACAAGCTACTGTATATAAACAGGGAGCAAACCCCACGCTCACCAGCACTGATGATGTTACTAGTTGGGTCATGAAACGTCTGCAAGAAAACAACCCAGCTCAGAGACCACCAAGGACTCCACAGTTCAACCCTGAGCTATAGATATTCTCTTCTATTGGAGATTATGAGTGCTCTGCACATTTTGATAGGCCTTTGTGGGTGATACAGGCATTCCCAAAGCACTCTCTGGCCACAGTGCATGGATTATTATAGCAAGCTTCCACAGATCCATTCGTGTTACCAACCTGGCATGTGAAAAATGTGGTCTAGCAATTCTTCTAAGGTGGAAGAGCTGTGACTCATCATCTCGCTGCCTGAAACCAACTCATCTTTTTGTTCAAGCCAGCCATCAATGCTAAAGCAAGGAAAAAATTACTTTTAGTGCACTGCTGCTGAAAATCTAAAATTGTGGACCTCAGAGAGACTTCTCATGCACATTGGCCAAAAGAAAAGAAAAAAACACTAAGGATTGAAACTTGGATGCATGCTTTTCCAGTTTTCCCCCACCCTTGGTGGCTGAATTAGGTGTGTGTACCACTGTGTTAGACAGAGAACTAATTTTAAAAAATGGGGAGATAAGCCCTGTTAAGCTTGTTTGCTTTGCCAGTCCTCTGAATGTAGTCATTCCCTGCCAGTGCCACATTCTCATGATCAGTGCAACGGATGATGTCTCCCTTGACTCAAGCTCAATTTATGATGACTTGATGAATACGTCCATCCAGGCCAGAATTAGTTTATGATTGCCTTCCAGATCTGGGGGGAGGGGGGCTGAGACACCACCACATCGGAACAGATTTAGAAGCCCTGCCCACCCATAGTAGCTTCCATCACATGGATGATGGAAGCAGGAAACCTGGCAGGACTGAGGCCAGCTGGAATCGCCCCACATTCCCCATCAGGGGTTTCCATGAGGAGGGTCAAAAAAGTCAAGCTGGGAGACACAACGATGCCCTCCAAGCCCCACCCCCTTTTTGGAAATGCCATGCATGCAATGTATGTTAAAAGGGGGCACAGCTTCAACTGCACACAACCATAGCTGCCATCTTGACTTGTTGAACCTCTTCTGCAAATGCCCTTCTTCTCCAACACACAATGCTAAATTAGATGAGGATGGGGCTGAAGAGAAACTCACATCTAAATTCCCACTATAGGTTGCCTCACGTGGGAATTCCAGAGGCTGATACATCTGGAGGGTGCCAGGCTGCTACCATAGGCTAAAATCCTGGAAATCGATTTATTTTTGAGCCTTCCAGAATACCTTGCCAATAATCTATGACCTGATTAAGGCTCTTCGACTGATAACTGCTGGAATGCTTGCTTTCTACAGGTCAGTCTTTCCACATTCTTCAACAGTATATGGCCTGGGGAGGCTTCTGAAATGCTAGTCTGGACTGGTTCTGTAATTTCTGAACATCTCTCAAGTGTGGTTAGAATTATACAGCTTGTTTGTTTGTTTGCAACGTCTGAGAGCTTTATGGCATGGCAAGAAAAGGCAAAAACAAGATGAATTCTTGAGATGGAAAATGTCTGATGCAATAATGCTAGAACCCCTATCTACACTTATGTGTCCAAACATGCACGCATAGATGGACATTATAATTAACACAAAGTAAATTAATAATTCCTAAATTATTGTTCTTGTTATTGTACCGCCTATCTGTGGTTCATAGAGCAGAGGACAACTCCTGTCCTGAGGGTGTTGCAAGATGAAAGAAGGGAGGCAGGAGGCAGGGGAAATAAGATGGGAGGCCAGCAAACGTATACTTAATAAACATTTAATCATTGCAGCTGTATGTACTTATGAGTCTAATGAATTAGTGTTATTATTAATTTCATTTCAATATTGCCCTTCCTAAATAGCTCAAGGTATTTTACATTAAAATATAAACTGTTTATATACATTAACACCATCCTACAATTGATAAAAGTTTTTTTAAACAATTTAAAGTAGTTAAATATGATTAAAAGCCAGGCTAAAAAGCTAGGACTTTATGGCTTTCTTGAAGGCATCTAAGAAGACTTCGGATATTTACCAGAGTAAGTTTACAACCTAGGGGTGAATGAGAAGCTCCAGTGCCAGGTCATCACCAGGGAGCTGTTGGCACCCACAGACCTCTTCATGAGCAGCATGGGACTTATACAGGTAACTTGGTCCAATGCTTTTTAATTCACCCTTTGTATTTCAGACAGACATCTAGGTGGTAACTGGTACAGGTAGTCCTCAACTTACGACCACAATTGGGACCAAAACTTCCATCACTGAGTGATGCTTTCATTAAGTGACTCATGCCCAATTTTACTACCTTTTTTTGCCATGGCCATTAAGCAAATCACACAGTCGTTAAGCGAATCCAGCTTCCCCCATTGATTTTGCTTGCCAGAAGCCCCCTGGGAAGGTCACAAATGGCGATCACATGACCCCGGGATGCTGCAACTGTCATAAATACATGCCAGTTGCTAACACCCAAATTTTGATCACATGACTGCAGGAATGCTGCGATGGCCATAAGTGTGAGGACTGGTCGTAAATCACTCTTTTCAGCACCGTTGTAACTTTGAACGGTCTTTAAATGAATAGTCATAAATCGAAGCAGCACTTGAGACCGATCCTTCCTCCACCTTTTGAACTGCCTGAAGTTTCCAAACTCCCTGCATTGCTGTAGATCTGGATGCATGGCTAATTTGAGGTGGTTCTTTGAGGAATGTTGAACCCAAGATTTCACCAAAAAGGTGGGTTTGGGAAGAGATAAGAAAAGGACCATCATCCAGCATTATGCACAAGTTGGGAGCAAGTCCTATTTCATTTGGTTTGACTTGATTTCAAGTAAGGATTTTGCAGAACTCTGGCCTTTGTAGCGAGTGAGGTGGAGAAAAAATTCTTTTGGTATTACATAAACTGTTTTGAATATTGCCTCGGGCAAGAGCAGTATATACCAAATATGGCTTTAATAACTAAATCAATCTCTATCTAATGTATAGAAACATCCATCAGTCTCAAAATACAGTCCCTTTAAGGGAGTTTTGAACATATTTTTGCTAATGGAATTTCCTGAATATCAAACTACACAGACACACAACACTCTCATTTTTACACACAACCTTCAGAAGTCGTAAGAGGCTCACCTTCCCCCCAGAATCTTTCATTGTTCTCCATCAAACAAGCCCAACAAAGAAATTTCTCCTTTAAATGGCGGGGGGGTGCAATATAGCACAATTGCCAACTGTGCACAGTAAGGCAACTATAGTTTTGATGCCGAGTTGATGTGCAAAGATCTGTGATGATATTTGCTTCATGCTGTAGGAAAGTCTTACCTCCTTTTGTCCATGGATCAGGCTGCTGTTAAAGGAAGAGGAGCAGAGCAAGGCTTTTTTCCCTGATCAGTTGGCAACCTCTCATCTTTATGCTTCCCATTGTTGTAGTTCAAAGTAGCTAAAAATCCATTTTTCCCCAGAATGGGTAATGTTCAAACTGGAAATTAGCCTATCAAAACCTGGGACAGGGGAACCTAGCTTTATACTCCACCCCCTCCCCACTTTACCCCCTCCCCTCCCCTCCCCAACAAACTATGTTTCCCAGCTGCTAGCCAAACACAGGACTGATTGCAACTTCCTTAATTTGCAGAGCCCTTAAGTCTAATCTTATGAGCCAGCCTAAAGGGATTTTTCATCCATTAAAATGCCAGAATAATTAAAATTGTCTTTAGCTGACAGCCAAGCAATAATGACTATTATATTTTGCTGACTACATGTCAAGGATATGTATTGCATGGCAAACTTGACTAATTCCTCTCGGCGTTCGTAGCAAATCTATTATCAGGGCTGGTAGCCAGTAACCTTTGGCATGAAATATGATCTCCACCTCTTCCATTTTTGTCTTCCTTAGATACTCCATGCAGGGACTAACCTCTCTTGCTTGCAAACAAGAGCCTCCTATCACCCTCCAAGAGCCACTGAATTAGGGGAAGTGGGTTTTTAGAAGTTGAAATGAGATAGGAAATGCAAGATCAAAGGGAGGCAGAAGACAGTTGAATTGTAATCTTCTGAGCGAACCAAAAACTGGATCAAATCATCTCTCAGAATTTTTTTTTTTTAATGTTAGGATTTCTTGAAGGGCGCCCCTGCTCTGAAACATCCTTTCCCCAAAGTTCAGGCAGCTCCCTCCCTCCCTCCCTCCCTCCCTCCTTCTGTTCCTCAAAACAGTGAAAACTTTTGAATGGGACCCCAACTGACTGGTTGTACATGTTCATCTTGGCACATAAATTTTGGTTTGTTTTAATTTGCTGGGATGTTCTCCCTTATTATGCACCACCCAGCATCCCATGATTTGGGGTGATCTGCAACTCTTGTAAATAAATAAATAAACATTGTCTCCTGAATTGGACTCCTGCCAACGTCATGGACACATCCATGCCATTTTCTGAGCAGCCACACAGAAATGGTTTCTTCTTCTGAGATGTTTCAAGGAACTGGTCATCTCTTGGCTGAGCAGAAGCAGGGTATCTGAGAAGTGGGGAAAAAGTGGGCCAGCAGTATTCTAAAAGGACCACAGTTGTGTTTTACACTAGCTTTCCTCTCCTGTGTGGCGGGAGGGAAAAAAGATGGAGAAACTCTGAAGACTTTTTGTTGATGGCTTTTGGGAAGGACGATTTGTATTTTGTAATGTTCTTTGGCATTTTAAAGCAGATTTCCTGCTATTCCTCATTTAATTCTGCTTTGAAACCCAGTTTTGCTATGTTTGGCTCAGGGTCCTTTAAACCATGGCAGATTTTGCCTGACTCCATCTGCCTAAGTGGAAAACAAACATCAGTGTAAAAATTACACCGTCTTTCCTCTGTCATTCCTCCTATAACATATACAATTCATCTTGTACAAATCCTCTGCAGATTTTACCAAGAATAAATGCCTCACCCACCGTCACCACCATTATTACCCATTTTCTGGGGGTTTGTTTTATTTAGTTTTGTTTGCAAGGCCACTTACAGACTTTGTGTCAGGGACATTTTGAGGATCAATTAACCTTCCAATAAATAGTTTGCTTGAAAGGAGGGGAACTGTGGGGATTTAAGCAAACCTGCTTGGGGCTAAAACTAATTTCTTCTGAATTAATTGGCTTGATCAGTTTCAGAGTTCACACAATATACTTGCCAGGGTACTTCCATAACCCCACAAAGCCTGTCATGTGAATAGGACCCGTCAATATCAGCAAAGAAAAATGTACAGTATGGTGCTGGGGTAAGTCATATTAGCTGAACAAATATAGGATCATTGATCCTTGGCTTGCTAGCAATACCTGTGAAAAGGATCCAGGGGTTTTAGTAGACTACAAGCTGCATTCAAAAAACTAACGAAATACATTGTCCGTATTGTGAAGCATCACAGATCCATTTCATTTACCTTGAGAACTGGATCCATTCTGGGAGTCTCACCAGTATGTTTGCATGTCTGCATTCACACGACCTGTTTCACCAGGTCAGTTAAAGACCTGGGGAGTGCACAACTCATACCTTCCCAAGAGATTTAATCTGCCTGCACATCATGTATAAACTTAGACTTCCGGGATCAGTGAGAGACGGTTCATTTTTTACCTCCCAGCCAAAATCCTACTATCTGATCTTATCCTAAATTTCTGGTGATTTATTAGCTGCAGTAAGCCTAGGCAACTGCAAGTAAAAATAGTCTATTTTTGTATAAATAAAAACAATGTACAGTTTTTAAAAATGGAAGGATGGTCTAGTGGTTTAAGGTGTTGCATTAGGAGATCCAGGTTCTAGTCTGCTACAGAAGGTCACTGAAGGGTTGTTGTAGTAAGTTTAAAAGGGGGGGGGAGTAATTCCTACATATTGCCTTGGGATTCTGAATGATTTTTTTTTAATGCTCTACATGCTCAACGTGATTAGCCTTAACCATCCCATGCAGCCATGTTGTGCAAACCCAACCCGTTCAGTTAGTTTAATTCACTATATGGTCAAAACTCCAGAAAATGGTACTCAGATGAAGTTTATTGCATGAAAACAGTGTGGGTTTATATGTGTGCTCAGTGCATACCATATCATATCTAGTATCCATTTTGAAGCACTGCATTTAATGAAGGATATTGGGCACTTAGCAGCTGCATTCCCCCAACATCCTTTACCTGTTTATTGAATTGAGCCATTTCCTGGATGGTGACAATGACCGATCTATCTATCTATCTATCTATCTATCTATCTATCTATCTATCTATCTATCTATCTATCTATCTATCTATCTGTATATCTGTATATCTGTATATCTATCTATCTATCTATCTATCTATCTATCTGTATATCTATCTATCTATCTATCTATCTATCTGTATATCTATCTATCTATCTATCTATCTATCTGTATATCTATCTATCTATCTATCTATCTATCTATCTGTATATCTATCTATCTATCTATCTATTTATCTGTATATCTATCTATCTATCTATCTATCTGTATATCTATCTATCTATCTATCTATCTATCTATCTATCTATCTATCTATCTAAACTTGTTAAATAAATTTAACAGACTCTGGGTGGCTTACAAAATCCAAAAAAGGATAAAAACTGTTAGAAACATAAAACAACACAGACAGCCTGGACTAAAACAACCATGTCAATAACAAGAAATCACAACAGGGCCCCCATAAAGAGA
This sequence comes from Python bivittatus, assembly GCF_059951505.1. Classification (NCBI taxonomy): domain Eukaryota; kingdom Metazoa; phylum Chordata; class Lepidosauria; order Squamata; family Pythonidae; genus Python; species Python bivittatus. The sequence goes on from NW_028277058.1 coordinate 58,002,514, forward strand.
TGAATCCCAGATTTGGGATCATTTTGCACAATACGCTGAATTATAATCTAACCGAACTGTCGAAGTAAGGCTCACGCGACATGCCAAGGCACGCCCACACACAAATGTAACCAAGGTTAATAGTAGCCACATTTTGCCTCTCTTTTCATAAGCAGTTGCTCCGGCTTTGACTCAACACAGTTTGAAGGAGTTAGATCAGCCTTGAGAAGAGACAATTAAGAAGGAGTATTTTTTTTATTTTTTATTTTTTTGCTATTGTCATGAAAGGTGGTTGGTCAGTCCAGTGGGCTCAAATTCCCTGAAACAGACTACAGTGCCTCCAGATTGAAGACCAGTGGTTGGATATTTATTTATTGTATTTATTTATTAAATTTGTCCCCCGCCCATCTCCCCCCCCCAATGGGGGACTCTGGGTGGCTCACAACACATTAACACAATAAATAAATATACAATTAAAACCTATAACAATACACATTCCCAAAAAAAATGATATTCGACCATTAAGCGAAGATTATTGATCATCATTATATTAGCAACAGGCACCATGCCTTAGCAATGGCATCGGGACCAGAGGCCTTTTCAAAGGTTCCCAGCTGTATGATTCCATTGTTTTCCAGTTCTGGGGCTGGTTTCACACAACACACTCAAACTAAGCTAAACTGGGACAGACTGTGATTTGTTGGGTCATAAAAACCCAGCCACTGTCTTAGCGAACCAACCCATCTCATAAAGCCGTCACATAGTTCATTCATTTGGGCACTGTGTATAAGATGAAGGCAGGCATTCTGATTTGTAACCCAGGTTCAAGGCTTAGCCTGTAGTGTGAATCCAGTCAGATAATAGTCCTGGATAGGAAAGACCTGGGTGAAGATAGCTGAGCAGCTAAGTCATTTACATTCTAAATCAGTGTTTCTCAACCTTGGCCACTTTAAGATGGGTGGACTTCATCTCCCAGAATTCCCCAGCCAGGAATTCTGGGAGATGAAGTCCACCCATCTTAAAGTGGCCAAGGTTGAGAAACACTGTTCTAAACTATCCTTGCTGGGTTTAAGCAAGGCGAGTGAAGCCCTTCCCCCAATTTGGAAGCACAAGTCAACTTTGCTCTCAAGTTCCAAATCTTTTCATGGCTCAGGGCTGGAAAAAAAAAAATCACCCCGCTCCCCCCCCTCCCCGACCTCGCACACAGCCTCCCCTTTTGGACACACACCACACTGTCTTCCCTGATGCATAGCCAGAGGGCACCTTCAAATCCTCCCCTTTCTTACTGCCCATTTCCTTGTTCCAATTTTAGGGGGGGGGAGAGCAGCGGGGAGGGGGGAATCTCATCAAGGCCGTCAACTTGGGTTGGAGCCGGCCTGCTCCTTGGTCTTTGTTGTTCAGTGAGGTAAAGCGTAATGGGCTGATTCTTCCCAAACGTTGTGTTTGAGACAATAATCCACTCTGTCTCCTCTTAATTAAAGTAAATAGCCCAGCGTACAATAGCTGGTTCAGAGAGCCTTTAAGGCTGAACGTTGGGGCAAGGAGCGAATTGATTTTTCAAACGATAATGGTGTTTACTTGGGGAAGAGCCAACCCCTCCCCACTCACCCCACCACACCGCAGCCCCCCACTTCAGTGGGCCTTGTTCCCCTCCCCATGTTCAATCTCTCTGGTCCCATGAATATCAAATGCCTAAGTCCCTCGCTGCCGCGCAGTCACAGCCTCGAAGGTGGACGGCTCCCCCTTTCCCTGCCCCTTAAAAGCAAATGGGAGGATCGCTGACATCCCTTGTCAAGCCCTTGTGTTGACGCTAAAGCTGAGTTTGGGCCACAGGCTAACCCTAAACCTGGTTGATAAAACATAGCGCTTGAGTCCATGCCATTGGCAACATCCAGATGTGCAAAGGCTGTTACGACTTAACCTGATAGAGTCAGGTTCTCACAACACGGTGAGACAAAGGTTGGGTTGCCACAAGCTAGCTTTGTTTTAGCCAGGACTAAGATGCTCTGCAAATCCAGCCTTACATTCTCTCTTAATGTTCTCCCTGTCTTTCTCTCTCTCTGCCTTGTCTTCACTCACACATACACACACTGCCACCACAATGGTGTTTCAACTATCATCTATCTATCTATCTATCTATCATCTATCTATCTATCTATCTATCTATCTATCAATCATCTCTCTCTCTCTCTCTCTCTCTCTCTCTCTCTCTATATATATATATATATATATATATATCTGTCTATATATCTCCATCTCTATCGATCCATCGATCGATCTATCATCTATCTATCATCTATCGATCTCTATCATCTCAATCTCCATCTATCTGTCTAACCAACCTTGCAGTTCCTGACTGGGATTTCCAGGGTGAAAAATATCCACTAACTACCTATCTGCTTCAGAAATATAAATTAACTGAAGGGACCGGTTTTACATGCAAAGCCACCCCAACATGAAACAGAACTAACCATCCTTCGCCTGTTGCATGAATGCACTTGCAGAGTCTAACTGGCTTGGCTAAGCCTCTTGTGCAAACAGCCAGATTAAGTACCTGTAAGAATTAAAGTGCTTCTCTTTTTCAAGAGTTTCTAAAACTCTCTTCCTTCAAATTAGCCCTGATAGGAAAAAGTGTCAGATAATTTTTCTACATGGCCCTGCAGAGATGGGTCAAAAAAATCAAGATGGCAGGTACAACCACACAATCAAAGGCTTGCTTTTTTTTTAATGTGCTACAACCCAGACCTCTTCCAGTCTCCAGAGGACAGTAAGATTCTGCAAAGGGAAGTAGGGAGGGAAAGAACAGACACAAAAATTACACTTGGAAGGAGAACGAGAATGAAGGGGGAGGGAAATGTAAGGTGGACCTTCTGAGCAAATTTGCAAACTGGCATGACAGAACAGCATTTCATGATTTTCCGAAATGCTTTCAAAGGGGCATTGCCTTTGTGCAGACACCTTATGATTTTTTGATATTTAAAGCTCTGCTTAAAAGTTAGTGAATGACTTCTTTGTTTGCTCTGCAACTCTTACCCAACATAGATTCAGCTCTCCCTTCTCTTTATTTGTCCTCATCACACCACAGACACCCTTGCTATTTTCACACACCACCACTTCCTTTCTGGATTGCAAGAACTGCAAGTAGGTCGCAGTTAGGGGGAGTTCAAATAATGTGATATTCAATTTAGTGTGAATTGTAAACTGAGACCAGGTCGCGTTTAATGCGACCCCAAATTCAGTTAGTGAGAGGCTAGCCCATGCACAGTTGAGGCTAGAGCACGCGCAGTGGCGGATGGGGTTTTAGTCATTGCTAATCTTCGTGGGTGCAAAATGGAGAAGAGGAAGATCCCATCAGAGGAAAACAGTACAAGTTTAAAAAAGAAGAGGCTCCTTATTACATGGGAGCAAAAATTTGATGTCATTGAACGACACGAACATGGTCATAGCAACGCTAACATAGGACAAGACACTGAAGGCCTGAATCTACGGTAGAATTTTTTTGTTTTTAATTTTGCTTTCTGTAACTACTCTGTGAACTACTCTATTACAGTAAAGGATAAAAAGCATATACTTTTAATTTAAACGTATGCGAACCATACGTTTAAATTAAAAGTATATGCTTTTTATCCTTTACTGTAATATTTCATTAATGTACATATAAATGTTTGTGTTTAAAATTTGTCATTGCCTATTTCCGTCAAGCTGGAACTAATTCCCCTATTTTCCATAGAAATGTCACTTCAGACAGTGCAAATTCAAATAATGTGACCATTTCATGGGATTCATTAACCCCATTAATCGAGACCTACCTGTGACCAGGGAATTGTGGGAGCCACCACCTGTTTCTCTGAACACAGAAGAGTCCCACCAGGACCCCATTATTCATGTTTCCAGGGAGCAGAACAATGAATTGTTCAAAGCACATTATGTCAAGGATCTGGTGGTCCCGTCTATCCAACAATGGCAGACGGGGGTCAATTCATCAACGGTTATGAACTCACCGGTACAGGGCCGCTAACTAAGGCTATATATCTTGGCTGCTAAATTCCAAAGAACCACTAGAGCAGGGTTCCTCAACCTTGGCAACTTTAAGACGGGTGGACTTCAACTCCCAGAATTCCCCAGCCAGCCTGGGGAATTCTGGGAGTTGAAGTCCACCCGTCTTAAAGTTGCCAAGGTTGAGGAACCCTGCACTAGAGGGTAACAAAGAGCTATGGAGAATTCTAATTCTCTGCTGCACTCTAGTAATTCTCTGGAGCTTTGCAATCCTGCCAAGGAATTAGATTTTAAGGGCTGGGCAGGTTTGTAGAGTGGTAACAGAGAGGTGGTTTGTTGAATTTTAACTGCCCATCTGGACTAAGTGATTACATGCACAAGCACACTTAACCTGGTTATTGAATTAAATATTTCCACCATACTCTGAATCGTAAGGAACCCCTGGACTAAGTTTGCTCAACCTGCTACAGCAGCAGAAAAACTAATCCTAACACTGAGCTTAGGATGCAGTACAAATACAATCACTTATCCTGGCCCAGTTCAGCAGGTTGTTTGAACACAGGCAACAACTACTATTTTGTATACTGAATTTGGTAGTATATACAGCAAGATATCAAAGATAGATAGAGATGGGGGTGGAGTTGACTTGATTCCAGGTATTTGTTATGTGTGTCCCCTTTCTCTATAGATACATATAGTATATCTGTTGACTTTGCACATGCGCACACACACACACACACATACATATATATTGATGTCAGCCTTACCAGGCAGATCAGATGGGAAACACGACCAGATGAACTAATGCTACTTTATTGTAAACTACATTAACAGAATCTTGCAAGTCTGAGAGCACAAATCTCCCACTGTCGCCTTTATAGCCTGAGAATGTAGGCCTTCTGAGCATCTTGCTCTGCCCACTATCCAGCTGAGGGCTATGCCCTCTCTTATCTGACCGTTCCTAGGCAGCATCTCTTTGCCCCATCTCCCAAGGTCTTTCCCACATACCATTACATTAACTGAGTCCATCCACCTTGCTGCTGGTCATCCTCTTCTTCTCTTTCCTTTCATTTTTCCCAGCTTTAAAACCTTTCCCAGAGAGCTAGGTCTTCACATAATGTGTCCAAAGTAGGATAATTGGAAGGAAATTATTATTTTACTTAACCCTTCCACCATTCCTCAATAGTAAAGGAACAAGCAGTCAAGAAATACACCACAGACTACCACTTGGCAGAGGCTTTGGAAAAAATATTCAGATGCTGTGAAGCATCATTACCTACAAGGATCAGAATAGTGCAGGCCATGGTATTATCTGTGACACTCTATGGAAGCAAAGGTTGGACTTTGAAGACCAAGATAGGAAGAGTATTGACACTTTTGAACTTTGGTATTGAAGAAGACTCCTAAGATAACCATGGACAGCCAAGGAAACAAACATATGAATTGCTGAAGGGCAAAGAAATACACCAGAGATTGGAATTCCTGTGCATTAACAGAAATTATTTTTAAAGGGTCCTGCTTCTAGTCTGCATCACTGCAGAAAGATACTTCAGGTATTTGGAAGAGTACATTCAAGAGAGGATAAAAATGTGTTTGAGTAAACTGGGAGATTGGAGGCATCCACAGGAGTGGTGGAAAAAGTCAATAGGGAGCGATGGTCATGCAGTAGAAGCCCCACTCCTTGTTTACATGTGTAGCATCTTCAAAGCACATTGAAAAGGGTGGGGCATTATTTGCATGGTAGAAGCCCCCATATGGACTTTTTTCACACTCTCCCCCTGCAGACACCCCTGGAAGACATTATACAGTGTTCCAAGCATTGACATTATGAAAGAGATTTTTTTTTCAGCCACAGCAATTGCTTTATGGTGAAACGTTTCAAGCAGATGCTTCAGAGGACAAGCTGTTTTACCTGGCGATCCATAGATCAGTTTTAATCCAATCCATCTTAGTGTCCCAGACAACTGATGCATATTTTCATTCTTTTTTTTAATTTGCATTTTTACAAATCACTGGTTGTGAGTGAGTTTTCCTAATGTTAGGCTTACAATGTGTAAGATTTAATCAAATGACCATTACAGTGGCAGGACACTGATTAGCACTTTATTAGAATATACTCTATATTTATATATTTAACTAATATATTTATCTATTACCTTTCCAAGGAAATTGTTTCTAGAATTTATACACTTAATATACTGCATATTATGCACTTATTATTGTATACATAACAACTTGAAATCACAGCTGCCAGTTCTTTAGCTGGTGTTGGCCTTCATTCTCATCAAGTACTGCCCCAAAACCTAGGACATCGTAATGTATCGGCATAGTATATGCGCGGATCCAAGCAGTGTGGCCTTTTGGAACTGACAGATGGAAATTTTGTCAATGTGCAGGTTTTTTACGTACTATCCAACATTTTTTGGAATGGTACCCAGTGTGCCGATAACTTCTGGGACCACCACTGCCAGTTTATGCCATCATCTTTCAATCTCAATTATCAGATCTTGATACTTTGTGATCTTCTCCAATTCTTTGTCTTCTATTGTACTATATCTTCTGGAATGGCCACATCAATTATCCAGACTCATATGAGTCTGGAATAAGTAAATCATGAAAGAAGAATGAGAAAGAAGTCCATAGTACTTTGAGTCTGAATAAGCCATCAATTTAAAGTCAACATGTTCCTGACATATAGTCATTCTCCATCCAGACCAAAGAGAAAATGGATTCTGTTAGAGCAGCAGTTTAGATCAATGTTTCTCAACCTTGGCAAATTTAAGACGTGTAGAAATCCACACATCTTAAAGTTGCCAAAGTTGAGAAACACTGTTTTAGTCACCAAGAAACCAAGAAACCAAGAAACACTTGGTTGGTCTGAGTGGGACTGTTGACTCTGTGGGGTTGTGAGAACAAAGAGATTCTCTTCTCCCCAGGGGTCTAAGCGTAAATGATTCTTGTTTGGCCTGAGCGTTGATGAACCCTATGTAGTACTTTAGATAAGAGCAAGTGTTTTTATGGCAAACTTTATTACTGAAAAGCCATTACATCAGTAGACCTGTCTCAGGGGAAGATATTTTTTTCCTTCTTGAAAGCATTCTCATAGCAGCTATCCAACGGTGAATCCAGAATTGCTTTGTTGATTTCCTACACATATTCACCCACATGCTTATTACATGCACACACATGATCAATGGAGAGAGAAAGTCTTAATTATAGACAGTCCACACAGATGTGCACGCATACACACATGTATTGGTTAGCACATGAATCCAAGTCATATCTCTTGCCCACCCATTTCACTTGCAACACTGAGTGGAAACAACACAAAGAGTAGGTAAGAATAAAAACAAAATAATTACTTGTAATGTTTCTTTGGGGGTCATAATGCAATAATAGTATCAGCAATGAGCAAAAGTTGAGAAGAAGAGAAATCCTGATGTGTTCATCACGAGGTTCTATCTTCTTTTTAATTTGTTAACTGTCTGGGCTTCACATCCAGAACCTGATTTCATCATGAAACTGAAAATAAAGCTGAAATCAAAATAGATTCAGCAACCTGTTAGCTACAAGAGAAACCTAGGGCTTTCTCAGCGTGTTTGCCCCTGGAAAAACCATGCAGATCTCATGAGGAGATCTTTTAATTTCCTACCTAATTATCTCTTTAATTTATTTTATTCTTTGCTTTATTTGTTTTGTCACCCACTCATCAGATGCTAAGTGACTTATGGTATTAAAACATGAAATGCAACATATATTAAATGGAATTTCTCCTCTGGTGACCCCTCAAGGCAGCAAATGAAACGTAAAACAAAAAATATAGAGTAAACGTTAAAAAAAAAATCCAGATTACAATTAGCTGTAAGATAAAAGCTAAAATCATCTCACCATTATAAACCTGGTGAAAGAAAAGTGACTTTACAGATTTCCCAGAGATTGAGGGAATAGAGACCTAAGGTCTTCCCTGAGCATATGCATTCCACAGCCTGGGAGCTATGCACAAGAAGGCTTCATTGTGCACATCAGAACAGTGAGCCTCTGAGAATGAGGGCACCTTTAAGAAGTCCTCTCCTGAAGATCATCATAGCTGGACAGGTTTGTATTGGAAGAAATGGTCTCTTAGCTAATTGGGCACTGAGCTCTTTGGAGCTATGTAGGTCAATGGCAACACCTTACATTGTTCTTCCTAATTGATGAGCAAGAAGTGCGCATCTTGGAGTACATATGATCCCTGTTCTTGCATCAATTAACCATGCTGCTTCTGCATTTCACACCAACTGCAACTTCTGGACATCTCAAAGGTGGCCCCATGTAGAATCCATAGTAATAGTCAAGGTAGGAAGCAACCAAGGGTGGATGACAAACCCAAAATCCAACTTATCAGAAAGATCTTTACATACCTCATTGTGTAAAGATGTTCCTCGCTATAGCTGCTACTGTGGATCTAGTGACATTATATTAGTGTTCTTCAAAAGCTTCCAGTGGTCAAGTTCCAGATGTTGATACCCAGGTGGACCAGAGATGGAGCCTATGGCAAATAAAAAATCTAACTAAATATAGCAGAAGAATTATAGCTCAGAGGATTAGACAATGTATTTTGGGTTTTGCCAGCCTCTGTGTCCTGCATGATGATGATGAGGATCATTGAGATTCTTGTAATTAAAAGAAAATTCAGTGAGAAGGTAGCACACTGCCAAGAAAAGGAGTCAGCTCTCGAGTCCTCTTATCATTCTTAGAAATGAAAACAGTAGGTTGCTACAACCCAAAGCTTTCTTTTCAAGTGGTCTTGCTCAGGAAAAATACTCCAATAAGAAGGAGAGAACTCTGTAGGAGAGAAAGAGAAGAGATGGCAAGCAACTTCACCAGTTTGCCTGCTGGAGAAGTGGTATAGTTTGGCAATGCCCACAGATCCCCTCCTCTGGCAGCTATTTTGTATGACTTCCCACCCCATACTGTTAATGTTTCCAAAAGGTTCCCTATTCCTGAGTTAGAAAGTGCTACCCTAAGATTTCAGCTCCTTGAGTGCCTTCTGGATAGAAAGGTAAAACATTCATTGCACTGCTGTTGTGGAGAAGGAGGAAGAGGAGGAGGAGGAGGACTCTGTGAACATTTGTACAACATTTTTAAAAAAGATGATGGCCAGCACTTATTTATTTATGCATTTTGAGGGGCCTATTGTTGAGCCCAGGTCTACCTGCCCCCATTGGGGGAATGAAAGATCCATATCCAGTGTTGATTTTTTAAAATCTGACCATTCACCTTCAAAGCTACAGCAAGAATTGGGAACACACCAGGAGCTTAACCTTGCCACAGATAGAAACAAATTGATTGCTATTGTTTTATTCTGCATCTCAAGCTTCTCCCAGTCCCCAGTAATCATCAGATTTAAGATTCACCACTGAAGCTGAGATGCCAAAGTTTCCCAACAACCTTCTGCCAGACCTGGGTTGCAAAAATCCAGATGACTACTAGATAGCAGCAAAGAGACACGGAACCCTCTAGCTATTCACTCCTTAAAATCATTTTTTAAAGACAATGGGGGTCATTCAGACCCATTTGTGTGAAGATGTAGACACCCCTGAATATCAGAGCTAGGGAACAAGAATTGTTCTCTGGCTCTCCTCATATACTGGTTGTCAGCTTCCAGAGACATCTAGTTGGTTATTGTTGGAAACAAGATGTTGGCAGGTTGAGTCTCATCCTGTGGCCATTTGCTTTAATTTAAATGAAAGGCAGAGGAAGCCACTTCACAACTAATCAAAGTCAATCCAGGTGCAAACTGGGCTGCTTAGCCACACCTGTGATTGTGCTGTTTGTCACACCAGCAAACATCTGGAGGAAGAAAGTAACACACCTCACGCATCCAAGTAAGGACCTTTATTTACTTGTTTCTTCTGGGGAATCAGGAGACACCAAACTTTCATCTCTTCTCTATTATATGAGAACACAAAACCCTTTTTCAATCAGGCTGGGAAAAACCCAACTCCTTCCCCAGGACAAAAAAGAACTTTCAACAACATAAAATCAAGAATAACTAGTCCATTTCATGTCCCGTGACTTTGCCATGGCTCATTTTTCCTTTCTATTTTTCAAACAAAATAGGAGCAAATCAATCTTATGGCAATAAAGTCCATCGGGAGCCCTCGAAATCACAGTAGTGTTCTTGGTACAAAGGCACGGGCCAGGTTTCAAGAACACTTGCTCAGACCAAAATAGTACTGCTCTTTAAAAAAAAAAAAAAAATTTAAATGATGAAGATGATGATCTTCTTCCATTACAATAGGAATTAGAAGTATGAGGCAGTGGTAGATGATTGGCCTTTCTGTCTCCCAAATCTTCTAATTTCACAATTAACAACTTTTGTGAGTTAAGGGGGATCTTTCAACATTTCAGTAAGTCAGTCATTGTGACATACTGTAGCATAACTTGGAATGAAATTAGAAATAATAAGAAAACCAACAACAATGGAAAGTCATGTGAGAGAATTGAGATGGAACTAATGCTACAACTGAGAGCTTCAACACTTCTTGCAGGAAGGTAATTCAGTCATTCAGCAACTGACCCCTTAAGTTTGTCATCAGTCTTGTTCAATAAGGGGAACGAATGCCAAGCGGTGCTTTCAATCCCTCTCCCAGCTTTATGAAATAGCCTTCGCTTGGACTTAAGACTCACACCATCTCTATTAATATTTTGGAAGATGCCTACAAGGTGACTTTTCCATAGAACATCTGTAACGAGTTACTACTCGCTGGTTTTTCATTTCAGTTCGGCTATTGGATTCCACTTTTTTTCCTTGTATGTGGGTTGTGTTATTTATTTTCACCATTGCTACGTTGTTTGCCATTTAAACAATATAATAATAATGCCATTATTATATTGTTTACCAACTGTCAGTAAAATATGGCACTTCCTATGGAGGTTTAGATTGGTTGTATGTTGTACTGCATTGATGTAAACCACCATGAGCCTTTATTGATCTGATAGTATACGCATCGAATGGATCTAGAAACAAGTATAGGGATACACCAACCAACAAATGATAAAATAAAGCAAGGGTTGAGGGCATTCCATTAAGATTAAAGTTGTCAGGGTGATCTTCCAAGGAGAATGTCCATTTCCTAATGAATCTACAACACTTCTGGAGAGCCAGCCACCACCATGGTATTATAGGAGCTTGGAGACAGGATGAGTCCTTACGCCATGCAGATCTTCTGGGGCACCAAAATCCACCAGTGTGGAGGCTAACACAGTAACGTTTGCTGTCTGAAAGTAGAAGTTCCCTGTTTACACCTTTCAACTAGAGCAGTGTTGTCCGAACTTGGCCACTTTAAGATGAGTGGACTTCAACTCCCAGAATTCCCCAGCCAGCCATGCTGGCTGGGGAATTCTGGGAGTTGAAGTCCACTCATCTTAAAGTGGCCAAGTTTGGACAACACTGAACTAGAGCAAAACTGCAATGGGCAAATTGTGATGGTAAAGCAGACAGGACACCGTGTCAATTGATCCACTGGGAGAGGTGCTCCGTTCTTCTTAATTTTGCATCTCCAGCTCTGTCTGGAAAACCCCAGAGATTCAAAGCAGTGAAATGAGTTTTGTTTTTTAAAGAAGCATGCCACATAATAAATGCCCTTCTTCAACTTTCTATTCCTGCTTTCCAGAATGTAAAGAGCTTTTAGGTTCTTCTAAATGATATTTCTGCTGCAACATTTATAGAAATGTTGGAGAACTGTGGTCTGGTTAAAATCAATGTCCAGTTCTTTTTATCTCAATTTAGGGCACCCTTTGAAAGATACAAAGCTTATCTGTCAAATTCAATGGCTCTTGTTTGAGGGAGGGAGGGAGGGAGGGAGGGAGGGAGGGAGGGAGGGAAGGAAAGAAGGAAAGAAGGAAAGAAAGAAAGAAAGAAAGAAAGAAAGAAAGAAAGAAAGAAAGAAAGAAAGAAAGAAAGAAAGAAAGAAAGAAAGAAAGAATTTCAACACAGTCAACCAAATTTAAATATTGAGGTTTCTGTGCCAAAATGTTTTTCAGTAACACACTCACACTTCTATAAAAACAAAAACAAAAAAATTGTAGTCACAAATTCCATATAGCAAACCTAAATAAGGGTGCAGCTGCAAAAACAGAAAATACATATATTTTACCATGAAGAGGAAAAAGAACCTTTTTCCCTAGGAATACCAAAAGGCAAGTTACCCTCCATTTGGCACACACTGACACAGATACACACACATTCCAGTATGGTGTAATAGTTAAACTGCCTGACTAAGACCAGGGAAATTCCAGGTCCTCATCCCCCCAACCCCCAGATAGTCTCAAAAGGTGCCAGCAGACCTTTCTGCTCCTTGGCTACCATAGACTGACCTAGCTTTTTTCGTAGAGAAGATCTGGGCTAGTCACTCCCTCTCAGCTGAACCTACCCCACAGGGTTGTTGGAAGGAAGTCATTGGAGGAAGAAATACAGGGCACATTGCTTTGAATTTTGGAGAAAAGGTGGGATATCATTTGTGTGTGTGCGTGTGCACTCTCTCACAGTGAATAAATCATTATGCAAAACCGGTGGTTACTACACACAGGGTCCCAGCAAACAAGCACTGTATCTCTTGCGCTGGTGCTCAGTCCAGGAGAAAATGGATGGAAGAAACCCGCAAACCGAAAATCCAAAAATAAGATGAGTGACACCCACCTGTAAACAGCCATCGGTGAACTCATTATGATATGACACGGTCTCACCCTTCATCTTGGCATCACCCCACATGGTTATCACTGCAACCCCAGTCCATTAGATTCAGGGGCCTTCTGCCAGGGCCTCTGCAAGGGGGTCAAAAAAGTCAAGATGGTGGCCATGACTGTGCAATTTAACACAGCCATGTCAAAAAAGGGTGGGGCTTCAATCATGTGGTCCCTGCAGATGTCCCAGCTTTCTTCAATCAGAGCACTGCGAAATGTGTAAGCTCCAAAGCAAAATGTCCCCAGAGGGACATCGCTACTTTCTCCCCCATGGCTATTTTTTTTCTCCTTGTTGTAGTTTCATTATTTTTAATATAGTGATGCTTCCCTGCATAAGCAAGGATCTCTCTCTCTCTCTCTCTTCCCCTGTGTTTTCTACTTTCTTCAGTCAAATTTCTCTCCCCCATCAAACCTTCCTGCCTTATCAAAGACTGGTCAACGATAACCTCTTTCTGTTTTCCCACGACTTCATGAATTCAGTTCTGTTTGGGAGTAAAGCAGCCTTTGGAGCCCAAATCTCAATTATTTATTGCTATATTACCAACCATCCTGGTGGTTTACCTACAGTTCAGCAATCAAAACCTAAAATGGAAATAATTTATCTAATTAAGAACCAGAGCTCAGAGACCTCAACAACCAAATGCTCTCTGGAGTCATTCCATTTTGACCATCCTTCTAAAAACCATCAGGATAGGTGCCCCCTGAATTTCTGCAGGTAAGATGTTTTCTCTACTTTTCTTTATTTTGCAAATGTATATGGCCACCCGTGTTAGCCAGCTAACTCTAGGTGGTTAGCAAAGCATTAAACAGAGCAGTGGGGGGGGGGGGGAAACCATAAGAGACGCCAGATTAAAAAGATCCATTTCTCACCAAGGCTATCAAACAATTAGGAACAAGACACACTGACCTTCACTAACATCCTAGACCTAAAACCTGAGGAAGAACCAGGTTTTTAAAGTCTTTTGGAAGCCCAACAAAATCAGGGCCATTTCAGCACCTCTGGGTTCTGCAAAAACAGAGCATAGAGCAAAAAGTAATTATTCCTTGTTCTCCCTTCCTGAATTTGACATGCGGGGAGAGACTCTCAACATCCCTAATCAGGAAGTGGACATTGGGTAGAAGGACTGTGCACAGAGGGTGATCCTGTAGGTACCTAGGTAGCAAGCCAACCCTTTGAATTGTATTTGAAACCTATTGGCTATCGATGCTGCCAAGATTTTTTTATGTATATACTTTTTATTAAGAATTTTTTTCATAAACCAAGATGAGATGAACCCCCTAGTTCTCATCTACCCTCGCTACTGACACAAAATACAAGGTTCAGGTGCCACTCCAGGGGTCTGTGTGAAAAAAGTTTTCCCAAAGCATGTGCCTGGCTGTACGTACAATTTGGGGTACCCCCAAGATCCCACAAGCCACTAACTTGAAGGGTCTGCCTGCTGCTGTTAAGAACCATCAGGCTGCTGAGAAAAATCCAAAGAGTAAATTGAAGCCACAAGAGTAGCCACCTTGCAAATGTCATCGGTGTCTTGTGATCTGGGAAGCCAAGTCCCAGCCAAATTCTAGATTCCCAAGAGCAAACCAAAGATCAGGCTAATACTTGGCTTCACGTTTACTGGACCATCTATGGTAAAGCATTTTTACATTCTGCCAATGTCCTTTTAACGCATTTTTGAACAGGATCTGAAAGCTCTTCTTTGTACAGCTTTTTCCTTGAGATTGTTGGGAGCTTGTCATACCAGTTCTGCTCCAATGTGGTCTACCTTGCTTGGTTATTAAAATAACTAGCATAGGTGGCTGGATTTTGAAAGAGGATCACAGAGGCCTCTTTCTTTCATTCTTTCTAACTCTCTCTTTCCCTCTCTCTCCCAATGCATCCGTGGCATCAGCAGGGATTCAAGGAAAATTCAGAATAAACTCTCTTTTTTTGGTGACAATATACAGTGCTTACACTCTCTGGGGTATGAATGTGGTCTCGAGTAAGAGGCTGTAAAAGGGTGCTAAAAATACAAAGCTGGACTCTTTCATGTCATCCACCCCCTACTTGCCCACAAATAGATTGACACAGTTAGCAGCAACTTCCTCTTTCTGTCTAGCACAATTGATCTAAATCAGGTTATTCAACTTGTAACCCACATATATCCTTCCCAACCTCTTGAGATGACATCCAAAGGCCACCAAATTTATAATTCATTGACCAAATAGTGGTTCTGAGTGGCACAGATTTCTTTTCAAAAATCAAAACACAAAATAGGTATCTAAGGTTTTATGTAAAAAGAAGGAAAAAAGGATCTGCCATCACATCACAGGCCACGATCTCTACCACCTTTGGAAGATAGGATTTAAAAAATAAAAAGTAGAAGCCCAGTCCTGGGAAGATCTTCATGGTGGACTCAGCAGAATTCAAGGGAGCATCTTTCATGAAAGTCCCGTGCATTAAAATAAAAATTGAATGAAAACAGTTGTACCAGGAAGCTGCAGAACGCTGGAGAGAGAATTATGTCAAGATAAGAATGACTGAACACACTCAGCCACCTTGCAACTGATTCTCCTCTGGAACATCATCCCCCCAGAAATTAGACTTGCCCAACCCTGATGGCCTTTTGCAAGGCACTAAAAACCTGGCTTCGTCATCAAACCTGGGGCCGTGATCGCATGGGTGAGCCCACATCATGGCTTGCTTGAGTATTTGTGTGTCTTCTTGTCTGCTAGTTTTATGTCATTTCTGTTGTTTTTAAACTCTGTTTTTTTTCGGGGGGGGGGGTCCTGTTTTAATTGTGAGCCACCCAGAGTCATGTTTATGAGATAGACAGCCTATAAATCTACTAAATAGAAAATAAATAATAAAATCAGTTCAGCCCAGGTAGCTGAGATAGACCCATATATATTGGGCAGTTTTAAGTCAAGAATTAGCTTCCAGCCATAAGGAAAGTACCATTCAGATCAAACGTGATTCAGAGTTCCCTAGATGGAAGGTAGAATGTGAATGTTATAAACAGAATAATAACCTTTCGACATCATTAGGTAGGAACAAATTAAAAATTAAAAAGGTACGGTAGGGGGAACAATTTAAGAACCTTCTGAATTCCTGGAATCCAGATGCAAATCTGAAGTTGAGCATGTCAATATTTAAGAAAGAATGGCCCGTCATTGTGAACATGTCTATTTACCTGATGTTAACCAGCATGCTCACCTAACCCCTGCCAAAAGATACATTAGTCTAACAATTCATCAGTTGGAAGAGCATTAAGTCCCCCAGTAAATCCATCTAATCTCTGATGGTTTTCAGGACCATTCCAGCCAATGCCACAAGAAAGCTTCTCTTCCAGCATTTTTTTTTTTCATTCCTGGTAGGATATACTACAGTAGTGAAAGGAAGCTACTCTTTAGGCTGTGTCCCCTCTACCCACCTGTTGTTCTACAGCAGGGTTTCTCAACCTTGGGAACTTTAAGAGGTGTGGACTTCAACTCCCAGAATTCCCAGCCAGCCATACTGGCTGGGGAATTCTGGGAGTTGAAGTCCACACCTCTTAAAGTTCCCAGGGTTGAGAAACTGTCCTACAGGATCTATACTACATCTTGCAACTCATAGAATGGCTATTCTCTTTCTTTCCAACAAACCTCTGGAAAGTGAATGTATCTATCAAACTTATCTGAGAAAAAAAAAGTGTTGCAGGAAATCATCATCATCATCATCATCATCATCATCATCATCATCATCATCACAACATCTTCTTGATGGAAGCTACCCTTTGGATGGGCTTCATTTCCGTAACTTCAAAATTCTGCCAGCTTGCAGCCAAACAAATGAGGAGCGAGCTTCAATCAAGCGGTGGAATTTGAACTAATTCTTCATGGTAGGTAAGGGCCAGCAACTTAAAACATCCTATAAGAACTTGTCAGCCTTGCGAGGTAGCTCCGACAAGAAGCACTACCCAGAAGTACTAGCTCTATCTTTATTGTAAGGTTACATTAACAGAACCTTGCAAGTCTGAAAGCCATCTCTCCCCTGTCACCTTTACAGTCCAAGAAACTAGGGAGGGTCCCTTCTCAGATGTTTGTCATGCCCTCATTCCTTCTGCAGGCTCATGTGATGGAATGGAATTATGAAGGCCAAGCTCGGGGAGATAAGCATTTTCTTAGCTCACCGAAAGAGTGTGGGAACTACAAGAGGATGAGGCTGGCACCTCCTTGAGGAATTCACGGTGTTGTGGCTGCCTGGCTTGGGAGCTGGGGTTTCAGTCTGGGAAGATTCTTGCTAGAGGTTGTAGCTAATAAACATACTGAACTGATTTTGCACTGTCTCTTGGAGTTCCTTGGGCTAAACCTGACAGTTCAGCTGCCTCCTATCTGACTGTTGTCTAGTGTGCAGCTCTTCCTCCTGTCTCCCAAGGTCATTCCACGTACCATTACGGAGGTCCAGACAATAATATAAGACATGGTAAAACAGAGAGGCAATCAAAGATTGTACAGTACAATGGCAAAGCAGCTTGATTATTGATTGTAGTGGCGTTGCCTTGATGCTGCATCTCTTCCTGCCATTTACACAACATGTCACAAAATACAGCTACATTACAGATCATAACTGACCATTTGTTCAAAAACAAAAGGGAAAGAAGGTAGTCATCTGAGTGGCCTGGAAAAGTTTAATGAAATCAACTATTAAATAGAACCCTGGAGTTTTTGGTGCTCTCTGAGTTTTGTTGTTTGCTTGCAGATGTTTCATTACCCAGCTAGATAACATCATCAGTGTGCGGCAAGCAAACAACCAAGCTCAGAGAGCACCAAAAACTCCACAGTCCAACCCTGAGCTACATATATTCTATTGTAAATAGATTTCTGTAAGATCCACGGTATATCAAGACATGACCAACTGTTTTGACTACCTTTGAGCCCCAAAGGCAGGTATGCTGGCCATACAGAGTCCTGATTCGTTGCCTTCCAACATGGGAGTATTGAGATGGAGACAAGATTCTGCAGTAAACAGTCCTAAAATGGTAAGATATTTAACTGGCTGCAGATTCAAATTCAACCTCCAGGACCTAACATGTTTGCAGTCTTATTGCTGAAATAGGTTTAGCTAGTTATTCAACATCCAGGACTTGCTGTTTAAGACATTCCCCTAACTTGAGCATAGCCTATGGATAGCAAAAACTCTGAGGAAAGTCTGTTGGGTCAATAATTTATCCAACACAATCCTCTTTCAATCTGAAATCTATCAGGATTCATTACAGCAGGCAGACTGACTGGGCAGTACTTAAACTTTAGACATAGAAGTCCACCAGCCAAGCATGAGTCTCCAACTTGGGTAAACCAGCTTCCATCCAGAAAGGGCCGTTAGGGACACCCTTGGGAATCAGAATCACAGCCCTCGGGAACTGAGGTAGCCCTGTTTCTAGACAGAGTAAGTGGGATCTGGTCATAGTCAAGATCTGTAGAAAAGCTGAGCCAAGCTTACTTACAAATTATTGTAAAATGTAAACTAAGGGTATGCATGAAACAAAAAAAATATGCTTTGTTTCACGCTCAAAACAAACACAATCCATTCTGGAAATTCTGCCAAACTATTCCAGGCCATCATTCTGCCAAACTGGACTACAGTTCAACAGAAGAAAAGCCAGAATTTTTTTGCTGCTACAAGTTATGGCCGAAACATAATCTGCAAGGATTTTGGAGTGATTTTATGGAGATGGACAAGTTGGACAAGGCTAATCCCTCTTGCCCCCTCTCAGCACTCAGCTGTTCCCAGCATAGCATATCTCACGGGCCTGCTGTCCATCCACTCTTCCCCATGGCCTTTCTTCCCTGCCTTCCCCACCCCCACCCCCACCCCCACCCCGCTGTCATCAGTCATGTCCTTTTCCTACTCTTATGTCCTTCTGGAAAATGTTTGCTCAGTTACCATGTTTTGATCCACACTTGGAACCAAATAGCCCAGCTGTGCTCCATATATGTTAGGTTCTTTGGCATCTGTCTACCACCAAAAGTGATTATTTCCAAAGTATGATTCTCATACAGTCCTCTTAGAGCAAGAATTATGAGATTAAATCCAGCACCTGAACTACTATCAGTTTAGAATTTCTATATCCCCACATACATTACATGGAGACTTCATTATTTTCTTTCTAACCGTCTTTCTATGATCGCAAGAGGAGGACCCCTTCACTGGATAATGGGGAAGCTTGCAACCGGCCTTTTTATCTCCTGAATCTTTATCAGGATTAGAATATTTGGATAAAACTCTCATTATGGATTTCATTTTGGATACGAACTAGAACCTAACCCAGAGGTTCTGTGCATTGGACAGTTTGTGCAAGATTTAAAAGTAGGGATGTGCAATTTACACCTCCCTAATTTAAATCTTCTTGTTGTAAAATTTTAACTTTTCCCCTTGCTTTTGACTATTTCTCTTCTTTTCTCTGTCCCCTCTGAATGTCCCACTGCAATTTTCGATGTTTCTCAGTTTGCTGGCATAAAGGGTCTCTGCCTCCATCCCCAGAGGTCAACTAAAGTGCTCTTGAACTTTTTGGAGCCAAGCAAAAATTAAACTAGCATAACATTTGCTGCCTCCCTGCAAAACCCTGCATTTCTTCCATACTGTCTGTTCCACCTGGCTGCATGATGGTGGTGTCCTGATTTTGGGTGTTCAGGGATTGTTGAACAAAAACATTAGCAAGACCTGCTGGCATTGCCACTCTCGCCTTTTCTCACCACCATCCAGCTAGCTGGATTGCTTACTTGCTTATTTATTTGATTAGCATTAAACAAACTTACATGGCCACCCCTCTACCAGTAGAAACTCTGGGCAGACAACAACAATAAAAATATGATACAATTAAAGACAAAACCATTTAAAATAAGAAACAGTGTTGAGACCCCAATAGAACCTGCATCCATAAAGCAACTACTCCATGCCAACTTCATCAACATCCTGGTCCCAGCACCTTGGGGAAAATGCAGGTCTTCTCTGCTTTCCTGAAGGCCAAGAAGGTTGGGGCCATCCATATCTCCAGGAGAAGGCTGTTTCACAAGGCAGGCGCATGACAGAGAAGGCACATTTTCAAGGCCCCACCAGGAGACGTGGCTTCACTGAGGGAACCCAGAGCATGCCCACCATCTACCAATCGGAAAACTGGTGCAGTTTGAAGGTGGTGTGGACAAATGATTAAATTCATAGCTTTAGCCATCAAACAAAACCTGGTACCCATGCTACACTGACTGGCTCAGCATGTGTCTACCCTACACCGACAGGTGTGGGTAACCCTTAGAACCCCATTCTTGATGGGGATCAGGGATTGCAATTATTCCCCATGAACAAGGATATCTGGGGCTGCACCCATGCTACACTGACTGGAATTGAAACCTGGTACCTGCCTGATAGCTGATCTGTGGAGAGAAGTGGGGGATCTCTGGTAAAGCAGAAAAAGCTCCCCCAGCCTGACACACTGCTCTTTGATAGGCTTGTTCTGACATGGGTTTAGTGCTCTTTTGAAGGAGTGCTAAATTTGTACTCCAAACAACTCTATCATCACAGATGCCTGGTAACACAAGAGGCATCTCCTGCCATCTTCCACTTCCTCTTTGGTCACCTACACAACCCTCAAGGCAAGCCCACTGGACAGGTGATTGAAAGGGTGGGGACTACCCAGGAAAGACTTCTTCATCAGGAAGCCATCTCCAACTAGCTGTCCTGTGGCTTGTTTTGTCAATCTGGAGTTAAGAGTTAAGAGTGCAGAGCATACCCAGCCTTAATTATTATGAAGGTAACTTAGTTTTTGAGGGTAAAAATGAAGACATAAAATTCCCATCCCATGGTTCTAAAGGTCTTCATTGCAGGGGGCTCAGAAATCTGTAAATGTGATTTAATTTTGCTTTGTTGTGGCTATGCAAATCAGTCAATTCAGTTTTTCTTTTGCTCAGTACTAACTGCTTTCTCCTCATGGTGTCTTTTGCTATTTTTTGAAATGAGAAAGGCATGGAGGGGGGTGAGAGGAGACATTATTGTACAAAGCTGCAAAATGTAGGCTCTGTGCTTGGAGAATAGCAAGCAACCTACATCATGGGTTCAAAGCATGATAGATAGATAGATAGATAGATAGATAGATAGATAGATAGATAGATAGATAGATAGATAGATAGATAGATAGACAGACAGACAGACAGACAGACAGACAGACAGACAGACAGACATGATAGATGATAGATGATAGATGATAGATGATAGATGATAGATGATAGATGATAGATGATAGATGATAGATGATAGATGATAGATGATATGATAGATGATGGATGGATAGATAGATAGATAGATAGATAGATAGATAGATAGATAGACAGACAGACAGACAGACAGACAGACAGATGATAGATGATAGATGATAGATGATAGATGATAGATGATAGATGGATGGATGGATGGATGGATGGATGGATGGATGGATGGATAGATAGATAGATAGATAGATAGATAGATAGATAGATAGATAGATAGATATTGCATTTATGCCATGCCATGATTGTGCACATGAATTCTTCTGCCCCCCCCCTTGGGTAGGCCCCAAAATTGCAGCTTGTTTTTCTATTTTTCAAAAGGGGGGGTTAGGGGAATTAAGGGGGAAAGGTGTCCCTAGGACCATGCAATGCATTGAAAAGGAGCATTTCACAAAGCAAGTTGACATGAACGAAATACCCCTCCCTAGGATTGTTAACACCACTGAATCCTGCAGAAAACTTGGCCTAGCTTAGCAAAGCAGACTGAAATGATTGCACCCCCACACACTTTCACAGATGTCCTAACCTTCAAAGCCCAGGATAACCGTTGTGGAGGAAGCAGCTGCCTTGATGCTTGAAGGAGGATGCTTTGCTTGTATCAGCATCTCTTGTGAAGTAGCGCTCCCTGTTTTGTCAAAGGTGTCCTAGGTGATCACTCCATCTTGATAATCAGTCACAGAATCACAGACTTGGGAAACCTTGGGGGTCTTCTAGTCCAATCCCCTGCCTCGGGTGGAAATCCTCAAATCATTCCAGACAAAAGGTGCCTAAACTTTGTTTGAAAACTTCAAGTGATGGGCCATCCATAAATCCAGGAGGTGGGCTGTTCCACTGTTTAATATCTCTCATAGTCAGGAAATTCCTCCTTATTTTGAGTTTGGATCTCTCTCTGTAAAGCTTCCATCTGTGGTTCTTGTCCTACCCATGGGAACCACAGGGAATATACCCACATCCTTTTCCCTATGATCATCCTTTAAGTATTGGAAGATTGCTATTATGTCTCCCCTTAACCTTCTCTCCTTTAGGCCAGACAAATCCAGTTCTTTTAACTGTTCTTCATAAGATTTAGCCTCCAAACAAAACTCTTGCAACCAGGTCCCAACAAACCAAGTTTTGTAACCAGGTCCCACCTTTGCACAGGCTGCCAATAAATCCAAATAGTTTTCCTTTCTGTGGAGTCCTTGGGGTTCTCTGAGCTTGGTAAACCAAGCTCAGAGAACCCCACAGACTCCACAGTTCAACCTTGAGCTACACATATTTGCCTCTATTAGTTTTCCTTTCATAAAGAAAAGTGGGAGGTGGAGGGAAATTTCCCTTTTCAGTACCTTGCTCTCTTGAAAACAGTTAATGTTTGCTATAGCTTGCTGTTTGATCTCTTGCATGCCAGATAAGAGTCTAGACTAGGCCAAGGTGGGACTTCTACCATGTAAATGCCACTGCTCATTTCTCCTTACTTCTTCCTTGAAGCAAATCCTTATATAAACAGGATTGGAGATCAAATCAAAACTGACAAGGAGGTAGACCATTCTAGACCAACAAAATGGGAAGTGAACCTTGTATTAGAAGAAAGGTGTCTTCAGGATAGTCCAGTCAGGTTAGTGTTTCTCAACCTCAGCAATGTTAAGATGTGTGGACCTCAACTCCCAGAACTCTAACTACTTCTCTCATCCTTTGAAGCAAGCCCCAGAGTGCTAGCCAACAAAGTTTCAGCAATGGGGCAAAGAAGAGATAAAAATAACAAATAGATAGTCTTCCATTACTATTTGGAGCATCTACAGACCGTGAAAGCCACAGCAGATTTCTCCAAGAAATCCAAAAACTGTCCTTAAAGAAATCTGGATTGGCTCTGAAGAAGAAGCATTGCATTGTCTTCCTATTTTATTTCGCCTTTATTCCACAAAGGTCAGAGCGGTTGGGGCCTGGATTTTTACCACGATGCTGAGAAGGAGGCTAGTTGGAGTCACATTGTCTCAGCAAAGCAGCAGCAAAGGGAGGCTTTCGATTCAGTTTAGGTCTATCATTACGGCGCAAATCTCACACTGGCTCCAAAGGTGAAAGGGGTTCCTATGGCAAATTTTCACCTAGTCCTGTGTAGAGCATGAATAGCCAGTGGGCTCTTAAGATGGAATGTACCAATAAAAGAAATGTTTCCCCAAAGTCACATTTCAAAGTCCTTTTGTCTCTCAGCCTGACCCTTGGGAGAAAAGGGGGCCCATGTTATCTATCACAGGTGGTTTAGCTGCCCAACAATTCCATCTTTCAGTTCCCCAACATCTGTTGCATTGTTTCCTCTTCTCTCTCCGTCTCTCTTTCTCTCCCCCTCTCTTCCCCCCTCCTCATTGATCAGCCTGCAAAGCAGACCACAAAAATGCAAAGAGGAAACTTCTGTACCTTGACACAGAACAGCAAAGGGAAAGCAGGTTTTGCCTTGCAGCGAACTGAAATAGCTTTCCTGAAATCGCACTGGAGGTGGGCAAGAAAGGGAGAATGGTTACAAGGGACACTTTGTAGAATTGTTGAGAAGTTGGAAGGGATCACTCCATGAGGCCATGGAGTCCAGTCTTCTGCTTCACACAAAAACCCAAGTCAAATCATACCTGGCAGATGGCAGGTGACACATTTGACTGGATCACCTCTTGTGAAGGGAGTCTACCAACTCCCTCCGGAATTAGCTGCCCTCTCAAGCTGCTTTTACAATTAGCACATTTCTCCTAACCTTCAAGCCAAATCAGTCTTTCTGTAACTTAAATCCTCTCATTCCGTGTCTCCATTTTCAGAGAACGGGGCAGAAGTTACAATCTTCTGCTGAGTGATACCCCTTTCAGATATGTAAAAACCGCTACACTATCCTGCCCCCCCAGCCATCTTTGTTCAACTTCTTCAGTCCTTCATCTTAAGACTTAATTCCTCACAGGAATTCCTTCTCTGGATCTGCTCCAGTTTGCCTGAATCTTTCTTGAAGCAGGATGCCCCCAAAACTGTCCTATTCCTTGTGATAGAGCCTGACCAGTAAGAATAAAGTGAAGCATGCTTGCCATGATTTGAGAATTATAATTTTATAGCCCAAAAATTTGCCTGAACTAAAGTCAACCAAATCGGTCTGATATATTACATCACCTTGAACATATATAACAAAGAGTGTTTAAGAGAAAAGGCACTTGTTATTTCTTAAGAGAAAATGCTCCTTGAGACCAGTATTAGCTGGGAGTCAAATATTTTTACCTGAAGTTAGACTCATGAAATATAATTCTAGTCACATACCAATGGACTCCAATACATGGAACACATGAAAGTATCTGAGGACCAAGTGACATGAGATAGTCAAACCTTATGGTTAAGTTAGAATTTTCTAGCACCAATTGGTTCCATCATTGGGATACTATGCTAGATGCTTCTGAAAGACACATTTGATAGACTTGTCTCTAATAATTTAAAGTTAAAAAGCAGCCCAAATATGCAGTAGCATCAAGTAGCAAAATGCCATTTAAGACAGTAAAGTTAAAACAAAAAATTAAAAGGCCATTGGCCACAAAACAAAGAAAAGAAAAGAAAAAAGAATGCTGATGCAAGATTTGGCCAGCTGTGGTAGAAAGCATTTAGATCAGTCCCTAAACTGGATAAGTGGTCTTGGAGAAATTACTGCCTCTTCTTTCTTTGTTCTTCCATTTATATCCCACCTTTTCTCCACAAACTCAAAGCAGAACATATGGGGATATCTCCTCATCTTCTCAGTAACAACTTTATGAGATAGCATGAGAGTAACAAGCCCAAAGTCCCTCAGGGACTTTCCATAGCTGTGGATACAAGGCATGTAAAAAGGGGTAGGGCTTGATCACATGGTTTGGGCCACCATCTTGACTTCCTGGATCCCCTTTAAGGGGCCTCCAGAAGTACAACATATTAGAAGAGAATTACTGAGAAGGAAGGGATCTCAAAGATCATTTAATCCACCTGCTTACTGAGGCAGGAAACCACTGGCCACCCACAAGCTTACTGTGTCATAAACCATGACATGACGAGAAGGAAATGGTGTGGGGAAGGAAAATAACTCATGAAAAGCAAATCAAAGAAGGCAAGAAGGGAAAGTAATATGGTATCTCTAATAACTTTTAAAATGAAGAACAAAAAAAGTAATATTATGAAGAAACTCAAAGAGTTACTGTATAAATATTATAAAGAAACTCAAAGAGTTACTGTATGCAGGAGAGAGAAGGAAGGAAGGAAGGAAGGAAGGAAGGAAGGAAGGAAGGAAGGAAGGAAGGAAGGAAGGAAGGAAGGAAGGAAGGAAGGAAGGAAGGGATTAGATTACTTAGATTAGAATCTGGGGAACCAAGGGACCAAAAAGTAATGCATATAGAAAGTAGAGATGAGAGATAACAAGAAGGACGGTGTTTAAATAGGTAGGAAGAGATGAAGCTTTGTCTGCTGTGAGAAAGGAAGCCAACTCAAATCTTTTTCTGAAGGTAAACACAACTGAAGTGACAGAAAAGAAAAATTAAGGAAGCAGAAGAATTCAAACTATTTTGGGAGAAAGCAAGAAAGTATTTAGCAGAAATAAAGGTTACTTTATTTCTCTCTGAATATTATTCCAAGACATCTGCAGCTGTACCTTGTTATATGGGGAAAATAATGCAATTCTAGTTTTGGTAAAAGATTGGGAATCTTAATCCCTTTTACAACTTTTTCCAGATTGATGCTTTTTTTATATGTTGCACTACAAATGTTGAATTTAGTATAAATTGTTTACCTTTAGCCAATCTCATTTTCAAAATAGAACTGCAAGTTTGCCAACTTAGTATAAAGAGCAAACAGTAAAACACACAGAGACATTTTATGAAGGAACACAATTTATTCTATTTTCAGTAAAATGAAATTTTATTACAGCTACCACCCAATGATAAAAATGGCTATCAGGGAAACATCTTGGGGGGGGGAACACTAGAGTAAAAAGAATCACCATAAGAATATGACCATAAAGCAAAGAAAGAAATAAGAGTATCAAGAGAAAACAATAAACAAGAAGTCTGAGGAAATTCAGGAACACCAATAACAGGACAGAATATACTCTTAATCCCAAAGAGCTTTGTACAATAAAGTACAATCAGGGAAAAAGAACCGAACCAGGAAAAAAAATGAAGAAGAAACAACAGCTGGCAAATGAGGAAGGAAGATGTAAGGCAAGAGAACAAAGAAGGATAAAGAGAATGGATAACAGGTTGAAAAAAGATGAAGAGAATTAGAAGGTGGCATATTAAGAATAAGTACTTCCTATAGGGAGGAGGGAAATGAGAAGAGAAAAAAGGATTGTAGGAAGAGGAAAAGGGTAAAACCCATCACTTGCAGAAGAAGAATTATAAAGCCCTACATGGCATAGGGCTTGGTTACTTGAGGGGCCACCTGTCTCCCATAGCATCTGTCCTGCCAATTCGAGCTGGCAGGGATGGTGTGCTCTGGGTTCCTTTGATTAAACAATGTCGTCTAGCAGGACCCCAGAAGTGTGCCTTCTCTGTAGCAACATCCACCCTCTGGAACAAGGTCCCCTCCCAAGATCCAGATGGCCTCCATTCTGCGGTGTTTGGAAGAGATGTGAAAACCTGCCTCTTCACCCAGGCCTTTGGTGAGGGAGAGTGAGACCCCTTGCTTCATCGTGTTCACCATCTTGTATCTTTATCTTTTATGTTTTATTGATTTGATTGTAATTTCTTTGTTTGATTGTTGTGAGCTGCCCAGAGTCATTGAGAGTCAGACAGCATACAAGTATTATTATTATGGTCGGTCACACAGTCAGCCAGAGGTTTAGACTGGATTTGGCATTTTTATCCCCCTATCGAGTCCTTCCCAAGAACCCGGGATAGGCAGATGTTGCTGTTTGATGGTGTTAAAATATCATCGCAGGATGTGAGCTGTTCCAAGCAAAGCTGCCTTTTGCAATTGACTGATGGTGATTCTGTCAATGCCAATGGTGTTCAACTGGTACTCCAGATGTTTTGGGATTGCACCCAAGGTGCCTATAACTATTGGCACTACCTTTGCTTTCTTTTGCCAGTCGTTCCATTCCTATTTGCAGATCTTTGTATTTTGTGATTTTCTACAGTTCTTTCTCTTCTTTTCTGCTGTCTCCAGGTATTGCAATGTCCACTATCTAGAATTTTTTGTCTTTCTTATCAACAATTGTTCAGTCTGGGGTGTTGTGTGGCAGGTGCTTGTCTGTTTAAATTCTCAAGTCCCAGAAGACAAATTACTTTAGCTTCTTCCTTTTCTATTACTTTGCCTGTTTTGTGGTCCCACCAGTTCTTGCTTGCAGGCAAATGGTATTGCTTGCAGATATTCCAATGCACCATTGTGGCTACTTTGTCACGCCATTATCTGTAGTCAGTCTGTGCGATCTTCTTGCAGCAGCTAACTAGGTGGTCCACTGTTTCTTCAGCTTCTTTGCAGAGGCAGCATTTGCTGTCTGTTGCTGTCTTCTCGATTCTGGCTTTGAAGGCATTTGTTCTTAAGGCTTGGTCTTGTGCAGCCAGAATTAGCCCCTCTGTCTCTTTCCTCAACTTTTCTGCTCTTAGCTATGGCCAGGTCTTGTTATCTGCTTTGCCTGCTAGTTTTTTTGTGTACTGGCCACGTAATACTTTGCCTTGCCATGTCTCTTCTCTGTTTTTCATTTGGTCTTTCTTGTAGGCCAGTTTGGTCTCTTCAGTATTCAGTAAGCCTTCATGGTATGCTAGCTTCAGTGCATCTTCTTCACTGTCCTTCAGATATTCTTCCAATGCCTTTTTTTCTTCTTCTTCAACTGTCTGGTGCACTTGCAACATTCCACACCCATCTATGCTCCTTAGTAAGTAGAGTCTGTCAACATCGCTGCATGGATGAAGGGCCTGATTCATTGTCATTGTCATTATTATTATTATTATTATTATTATTATTATTATTATGGTTGGTCACACAGTCAGCCAGATGTTTAGACTGGATTTGGCATTTTTATCTATCAATCGAGTCCTTCCCAAGGACCTGGGATAGGCAGATGTTGTTTGATGTTGTTAAAGGTATCATCACAGGATATAAGTTGTTCCAAGTAAAGCTGCCTTTTGCTATTGATTGATGGTGGTTTTGTTAATGCCGATGGTCTTCAAGTGGTGCTCCAGATGTTTTGGGATTGCACCTACGGCGCCTATAAAGATGTTCTAACTGTTGATGGATTGCCATTATTAATGTTCTGGGTAATGTGCTCGAGTGAGTAGTGATGGGCAAGCAAGTTCAGACTTCATTGGATGATAGTAATTTTTTGGAGCTTTGTCAGTCTTTTTTTCTTACATAATTGGGGCAAACATCTACCCAAATTTATATTCCCTCAAGAAATCACTCATTTCTAAAACAAAGCAAAAAAACCCCAATCTTTCTTTTCCTTTCACTGCAAGCTGTTTACCAATATATCTTTTACCTTTCTTTTTTTAGTAAGCCTGTTTCTTCATCCATTACGTCAAGAAGGGTGGATTTTATTCCTGCTACATGTGCCAGCAGATCTTTAGAGCAGACTTTAACATCATGTCCAAACAGGGTCAAAAAAGAGTATTAGAGATAAGTCCCAAACATGATCTTCCTCCTGCAGCCTCAAGAGAATGAGATTTCTCAGTCCTGATGCAAAAATCTTGGATTGTAGGATTTGCTGTCTGCTGTCTGTGAGCAACCAGAAATCTGAAATGCACAGCCCCTGGGTTTGTTGAATTTGTTGGGGGCAGAAGGGCTGGGGAGATGCAGCACTGACAGTACTGGCAGCGTGAAGGCCTATGCAAAACAAATCACAAGGATCTTGGATTGATTAACTGATTAAACACCATCAAGCCAATCCTGACCTTAGCAACCACCAAGGACCTTTACTCACTATACATTGGAAGGGGAAATGGAACAAATACCCTGAGAAGAATCTTACTGCTCAGAAAGAGGTGAACCTGCATAAACCAGTTCTTAGCAAGCCTGCTTGTGTGCTTCAAAACTACAGGCCCTCTGATTGTCAGGCATCTCTTCCTCCTTGCCCTCTGGTGTCATCTAAGATTGCCCCTTCACCAGGAACACACTTTCCCTGGTGTGTTTAGTGAGCTATGGCCTGTGGCCAGCTTTATATAAAGGAGCAGAATCTTGCTACAGTCTTTCAGCCTTCTTGATAAATCTCCTGCCAAGGTATTATTGATCACTGCCTGGTGACCTACCAATAGCTGGCAAGCTCACAGGGTTGACATTCTTGTGAGGAAAAAAGATGAGTCTTGAACTGTATCAAACAAAAATACTAATACTACCTATGGACTTCCTTCCTTCCTCCCTTTAAATTTATGGGCCACCCAACTCCAGAGCTATTTGACATACAAAGCTGTAGAGTACAAATACCTGATCTAGTGGGTCAGGAAAATACAAAATCTTAGTTGTTGCTTACTACTAGTAGCAATACTACTAGCAGTAATTCCTAATAATAGTAGTAGTAATCAAAGTGCTCTGGTGGCTTTCTACATTCAGAAAGGGGCTATTGTCCCAAGAGAGAGCATTCAGACATGCAGTTGCTTTCCTATGGATTCCACCATGACCACTCTAGAAAAATCTGAAATGCTTCTGATTGAGTGAAACTGGCTCAGTGTTTAAGAGAAGAAGGGACATTCCAGCTCCAGCTGAATAGAATCCTTAATTGTTCATTTAATTCCACTAGCAACTTATCCTATTTTGCTCCCTTCCAAATCAAAAAAAAACTTTGAGGTGGTTACAAACTCATTCCCTCACATAATGATTCTTTCTAAGTTAATTATACGATGCCGTAATTAATTATATTTAATGATTAACGTTCAAAATTCTGGAGGAATAAGCACAAAGTTTGCCCTTAATAGATAGGTTCAAACTAGTTAGGGTTTTCTTCCTCCTCCTCCTCCTCCTCCTCCTCCTCTTCTTCTTCTTCTTCGGAAAGGTGGAGAAATTAAAAAAGGGAAAGAGAGAATATGAAAGAAAGAATGCCATAGGGTGGTGTCAAAATAATAATAACAATAATTATGTCCAAACGAGAGAGTGTATTTCCTTTCGAATTCAGTTGTTGCCTTCTACCACCTCCACACCCAAATTTTGATTACTTTAATTGGGCCCTGCTCGTTATTTACTCTGTTGTTCATCTGTTCGGTAATTAAGTTTAGTTGTAATTTTATAGGCATGGATACATATATTTGCAGCTGCATTAAGTCGGATGGTCCCGTTTGCTCCCATCTTCATGGAGTTCTTAACATTGTATTTCAGGAGCAACTTTCTTTAATCAGGTGCTCTCAAAGGTATTGGATTTCAATTCTTATAATTCCCCACCAGCATGTTTTTGCTGGCTGAGACAATTTGAGTTGCCATCAGACCTGGAGACCACTAACCAAGCCTAATGTAGAATACTGAGGTTCACTTAAATTAGGTGAATAGGTCCAGTTGAGAATTCAAGATTTGGTATTGAGCAGCCTTCCCTACCTGGTGTTTTCCGTATGTATTGTGATACAAATCCTCTTGGTCAAAGGACAGAGAGATTCATGGGCATCCTATCTTCTGGAAGATCAGGATCAGATTATCATGCAGATCACAAAAAAATTAAGATGGGAACCCGAAATTACAAGTTATCCAACTGTTATATATTTTGGATTTCTGTATTAATTCCCCTCAACTTTAGGTATTCTTTAATCATAGCCCAAGTTGAAGGCAAATTGTTCCATTAAAAACCTTGTTGAATTTAATGTCATCCAACTCTGTAGCTCCCCTAATCATCAGCCAGCATGTTACCATGATTACTGGGGAACAGAGACAATGGTATCACAGATAGAATGAGAACCTTGAAAAGACATGGCTTGGGAATTAAAAAAAAATGTGACGTGGGAGGGATTGGAGATCCAGACTGACAGAAATCAGAGTCTACATTTGGGCTGGGAATTCCCACACCCATAAGGAAAGCTTTTGGAGAGAAAGCTTATTCAGTTACAATTGGCATGGTTTTACTGCTGTCCTGGCATTCAGTGTCAGCCAATGAAACGGTTGGGGGAGAGATTTCAGAAAATAACAAGAAAAAAAAACTTCATGTAATGCATATTTAATATTTGGAATCTGCTTCCAAATAGAAGCTCAGTCAAATTCATGGGTGACTTGAGCACCAGAAGGCTTTCACAGATCACTTGCCAAAAAAAAATAGTTGAAGGAAACAACAATGATCTGGACAGCCTTGTGGACTTTCAGAAGGCATCTGGTTAGCTGGTGGAGAAAGATTTTGGATTTCATCCCAAAAGGCCCTTCTTTGTTCTTTATTTGAGTTTTACCATCCTCCCAGGTGTCCCTAAAAAATTAAAAAATCAGTTATAATTTGATGTGTTGGAGGGCTCTGATGGCTTAGATGGGTCAATTAAGAAATGGTAGCTCTGAAGGCATGGATTTGGCAACAACCCATCAGTTGACCGTCTGCAGAAATTAAGATTCTGAGCTTTGAAAAAAAGCAAAACAAATATTTTTGTCAAGAGACAACTAAGAGAACCAGCAACCACTTTTTAATACCATTATCCATTCTGGCTTTGACTTCCAGCTGTGGTGACATAGTTTCAAACTTAAAGACATATTTCAATGTCCCACCCATGCTTCAGTTTTAACCAGTTCACATTGATGTATTGCAGGAACCCCCAGCAGTCCTGTACTGACTCATCATGGGTGAGTGGGGGGCATTCCTGGGACGGATGAGCAAAGAATGGTAGGAGTATATGCCAAGATTATCTGCCCAGCTAAAGCAAGCAGGTACCTCTATTGGGCAGCAGCGATATGCTGGAGGTAGATGATCACTTAGTGACAACAGCAAAGGCATCATTTCACGTGTGGGAGAAGACAATGTTAAACCACTCCTGTATTTTACCAAGAAAACCACAAGGATAGGCAAGATAAAGCAGCTGAAGATGAAGTGCCAGATAACAGGCACTTCAGGTCAGATGGCACCCAACATGCTGCTGAGAAAGAGTTGAGGATCTTTTGGAGTACTAATGGTGACACGGCTAGATTAAAGTCTTCGGGATGTCTAGTTAGTGATGTTGCTCTGCAGGAAAAGAAAATCTGAAGCTGCAAAGACAGAATTACAATGGGAACATGGAATGTAAGAAGCATGAAGTGCAACAGAGTGAAAGATCAAGTGAACTGACTACATGTTGACATCTGAGGTATCAGCAAATCGAGATGGACTGGAATTGGATACTTTCAGTCAGAAGATCATACTGTTTATTACTCAAGACATGAAAAACAAAGAAGGAATGATGCTGCTTTCATAGTCAGGAAAGATATAGCAAAGACAAGACTTGGGCACCATGCAGTCAGTGACTAATCGATTAAACTTCACAGACAGTCCTTTAATATGATTATGGAAGGTTATGCTAACTGATGCAGAAGAAGAGAAGCTCGATGACTTCAATGATCAAGTTCAATCTGAAACAGACAGAACATGCAAGCAAGATGTGCAGCTTGTGGCTGGGGACTAGAATGCCAAAACTGGAAAGATTAGGGAGGAAAATGTAGTGGTCTGAATGGCCTCGGAAACAGAAATGAAGCAGGAGAACAATTTATCAGTTACTATGAATCTTGTATTTCTTCATTGCTAAGTCAGCTGAAACAATGCCTATTTGCATGGACATTACATGGACAGATGTAGTACACAGAAATCAAACTGACAGTTTTATTGGTACAAGGAGGTAGAAGATCTCAGTTACAACAACAAAGATGTGGCCAAGGTCTGACTGTATAACAGATCATAAATCCCTCCTTTGCAAGTTCCAAATCAAGCTAAACCCGAAGAAGTTTCCACAATATGACCTTGAGCATCTACCAGCCATTTCCAAGGAGAACATCAGGAACTGCTTTGAAGTCCTAAACCTCATTGATAGAGAACCAGAGGAACTGTGGAAGCAAATCAGAGACATTAGTAAGGATAAATGTGAAAAAAGAATCCCTGTGATGGAATGGAATTATGAAGGCCAGGCTCAGAGAGATAAACATTTTCTTAGCTCCCCAGAACAGCATAGGAGGAACAAGAGGATGAGACTGGCACCTCCCTGAGGAATTCCCACTGTTGTGGCTGGATGACTTTGGGAGCTGGGGTTTTAGTCTGGGAAGATTCTTGCTAGAGGTTGTAGCTAATAAACATAGCTGGACTGAACTGGCATTGTCTCCTGGAGTTTCTTGGGCTAGGCCTGACATCAATCAAGAAAATGTTTATCTCTCTGAGCCTGGCCTTCATAATTCCATTCCATCACATCGCCAATGATTAAAAAAAAATGGAAGGAAGCAAACTGGATGTAAGAACAGGCAGTGAAAATTGCCAAGAAATGAAGAGAAACTAAACCAAGAAAACCAGACAATTGTTAGAAGAAACGAGAAGCAATATTGAAACATGAAACTTTATTATGGCCAAAGACCAGCACAGAGCCATGTGATATAACAAATATAATCAGATGATGAAGAAGGGGAAAGATTCAAAACCACTCAGGGTATAGTTTAACTGACACAGTACTGTAGGTACTAATAACCTAATACTAATAATAAATAAAAAGTCAAAGCTATCAGAATATATATTAGGCCAACTAAACCCCAATAAAGATAACATGGATAAAATCAAGATAAAACTAGAACCCTATATAAAATACACTAGACAATGTGTAAAACAGCACAATACCAGTATGTTAAAAAGTGAATTTAAAAACCCTGCCCAAAAACAAAAATATGCATGTAAGACATGATTAACTATTCCAAAAAGGTTATTACAAAGGAGTTTAGGAGGAAAGGTGGGGGGGGGGGAGACAATATGCGGGGGGGGGAAACAGTTATTGGTAACATTTTGGAGGAACCTGATCTTACATGCCACCATCCAAAATTTTGCTATGTTATACATGATGGTGGAGCTGGTCAGACAATAGGAAAGATGCATAGAAATGCTTGGGATGACCTGGGAAGTCCATTAGCAGTGGGTAATACAGGTATTTTGTACATGGCTATAATACTGACAAGCAAGAAGCAGTATTATAATGACATCTGTAAAGACAATGAACATGGAAACAGACATGGAAAAACAAGGAGTGTCTTCCAAAATATCTCCAAACCTGGAGGTTTCCATCTCGAACCGATATGTCAAAGGATGCCAGTGAAAAGATGGTGCCCGATTTGAAGAAGATCAAAGATGAAAGGAGTATACTGACATTTTGGAGATATCTCAGGAGATATTCCTTATTTACAAGGTTCTCATTACCAGAAGATGAAGTTAGATCAGCACTCTGTTCATTATGAAGTCAGAAGGCTACAGTAATTAATGGAATATCTACAGAAATATGACAAGCAACAGAAAATGAATGAGTAAAGGTTCCAGCCAAACTTTACAGCAAATCTGAAGAACGACCCAGGGGCCAACAGATCGGAAGAGGTCACTCTACATTTCAATACCAAAGAAAGAAGACTTAACAGAATGTGCAAATGTCATATAATATCCTTAATTTCAATGACAATACCAAATACCACATGGTATTCTACTACGTGGAAAGAGAGATGCCAATACCAATGAAAGGAGACTTTCTTTGTGCAAACTATAGTGTGCAAACTATCCTATAATATCCTTAATTTCCCACGATAGCTTAGGAACATTCAACGCAGATTTGAGCCTTACCTGGAAAAGGAGATGCCAGATGTTTAAGCTGGCTTTTAAAAAGGTCAAGGAACAAGAGACACTATTGCTGGTGGATGCTGGATAATTGAGAAAGCCACAAATACCAAAAAGAAGTCAATATGTCCTTTATTGAGTATAGAAAGGTCTTTGTGTCAACTGCATCGGACTGTGGAATGTGCTTAGGAAAATGGGAATCCCAGAACATCTCATTGTCCTCATGCACAACCTATTCAGAGGGCAGAAAGCACAGTATGAACAAAACATGGCAAAACAGACTGATTCTAGGTTAGCAAAGGAGTGAAACAAGGCTGTATACTCTCCCCTTATTTATTCAACCTGCTATATATATTGAGACAGGCTAGATTGGAAGAAGATGATTGTGGTTTTCAAACTGGAGAAAGATGATACTACTCTGGTGGTGAAAATGTAAATGACCTGGAAGCTCCAGTAATGAAAGTCAAGGGGCACAGTGACAAAATGGACTGCAGTCCAATATAAAGAAATCCAAAGTAATGACAGGTACAGCAACCAGTCTTAGAACTGAAAATGAAGATATCAAAGTAGTGGATAGCTTTTGCCTTTTAGGATCAGTTACCAACCTTGAAGGAACCACCAGCCAAGAAATATGCTGCAGACAAGCATTTGGTAGAGCAGCCATGAAGGCCTTTGAAAATATATTCAGAAGTTGTAAGGTGTGTAAACCTACAAAGAAGAGGACG
Organism: Python bivittatus; assembly: GCF_059951505.1. Classification (NCBI taxonomy): domain Eukaryota; kingdom Metazoa; phylum Chordata; class Lepidosauria; order Squamata; family Pythonidae; genus Python; species Python bivittatus. The sequence continues at coordinate 58,037,881 of NW_028277058.1, forward strand.
ACCAGTTGCAAGGTAGTTGGACTCAATAACAGTGGTAAAGGATGCTCCCTTGGGTGACTGGAAGGGCCAGGTGGCGGATAGATCATCCTGGAAAAGATCTATCTATGAAATTGCTAAGAGTTGCTACTGACTTGATGACATATGAACCCAATTGAATGGAACAAGAACTTGGTGCCTATGGAAAGTAATGTGCCCCCAGGAATTCCCTTCATTCCTGCCAAGTTCCTTGGCAACATGATTACAAAAAAAAAAAAAAAGTTTCATTTAATTAAAATTAATAAATATGCAAGTTAGTTTGCTGTAAGAAAAAGCTCTAGCTTCTAGTAACATATTTATTGAGGAATGCCCTTCGGCACTACTAAGGTCTCACTGGGATGGTACAGAGCATCTTATGAAGATAGTTCAACTTCTAATATATGCATGTTTTGTGACTGGCCACACCTACCATAGCAGGTTAATAACCTAAAGAGAATCAACAGAACTCCTGTGAAAAAAGGAAATTTTCCTCTTTGGATTAATTGCCTGAATGTCATTGAAGTATAATTTTTTTGCCATGCCAGCAATAGCCATGGGGCAGTTAATTATGCTCAGAAACACTGGTGCTCACAGACAAAAAGTGAAGTCAGCCACAAGTTATAGATGAAATAACACCTGAAGAATGATATTGTGAAACCTGAAAAGGTATCAAAAAAAGGCAGTCACAATAAACAAGTGGCTAACCACAATTAATAGTGCACCATTGCAAATACTAAGGCTAACAACAGCCCCTCTAAAAGCAGTGTACATTTTAAAATAAACCACAAATAAGAAGCCCATGTCAATGAGATCTCTACTGCCATGCACCCACATAAACACACACACACTAAAAAAAAAATCAGCTTCAGATAAGAACAACAAGCATGACTGAAGGATTTTCAGTTGCAAAACTGATGAAGGTTTGTTTTTTAATCATTAACTTTAAAAAACAGGGGAAAATAAAATAAAATGAAAAATAAAAATAAAAGGAATCAAGTTGGGACTGCAGTCTTAAGAATATGTAAAAAGGACTCTTTGTCAAGTGACTTGAGATCCTGCTGAAGTTTCTCCACAATGTTGTCTCCCCAAAACAGATTCTGAGGGAAGCTTTGAAGGAATAAATGGTGCTACCCAAAAATGTCCCTAATTTTTGGAGGCTTAGCCGGTGTTAAATCATCTGACAAACTCCAAACATTGACTGGATATTAATTCTGGTGCAAATAAAATTCTCCTTTCAGTCACTTGGTCTGATTCCTCCTCTGTCTGCACAGCTTGATAAGGGGGCGCGACTGGCGTTCTTTCTCTCACATTAAAAGTGTTTTCTTGGACCAAAGCTAGTGTAATGACAATTATAAAATTTGGGTGATGTGTGAGCTGGAAAAGGATTTATGGAGTGGAAAGTGGTGGAGGGAGAAGGAAAAGTCTAGGTTGTTACTGCCTTCATTTTTCTCATCTGGTTTCACAGCAAATCCACGCTTGGGGCTTAAACACTACCTTTACGCAGCACACTTAACTTGGTTACTGAAGTACCAATTTTCCAGGAATGTATGCTAGGCTAAACCATAAATGGGTGGGTTCACACAACATAAAAACCATAAAAAAAGTCAACCAAGATGAACAAATTCCCCAGTTTAGCATCTGATATGTGTGCAACTACAAAGTCTTCTGTTGCGTTGTGTGATATGTGAACACTGCCAGAATTAAGCCAATTGGAATTTATTTTAGATTTGGCCTTAAAAGATGGGCTTCTGCTTCCTGGTATGTTCAGACACAACTTCGTTTATGATACAGGTAATTTTATTCTATTAAGAAGAGGTGAACCTTTCTTTTGGGAAAAGAAAGTGATGATCAAGATGGTTTCAACACAATGAGTTTTGTGACTGAAAGCTTTACATTTCAGACTTTGACAATGACAAATAAGCACATTCCTCAGAAAAGCTTTTCAAACTTCAAAGAAAAGAACTGGGTTTAAATCTTTACTTAACCATGAAACTTGCTGGATGACCTTCGGACATTTGCATTTTCTCTCTGGCTCAGATATCTTGCAAATCACTTGTCCTGAGCTCTAAAGAGGAAGGACAACTGATTTGTATCTGTCTCTTTCCCATCCGCCTTCTGCCTTACCTGCCAAACTTGTCTAACCTGACTCCTTGCTCGTTCATGGTCCTTCTGGTCCAAGGTCACTCATGTTCTCCTTCAGCAAGTAAGAGAAACATGCCTATAGCTATGTCTTAATTTCTCTGAGTGAGAAGTTTCCACCCCAACCCTGGAGGCAAAAGGATTAAAGTTTATTGCCATTTTCTCACCAAGTATCAACTGGCAATTATATTCATAAATAAAACCTGAGATGTCTGTGATTTCATATATAAGGTCATTTAAAATGGGAATCCTTTGAAAATGGGAGTTTCATGGGAACAAATGCAAATTGATGGTGAAAAAGCTAGCCACAGAGCTTGTTTTGACTAGGGCTTCCGTGTTGGATTCTTGACATTTCTATGTGGAAACTTCTGAGCAGAAGAGTTTGGGAAAGCTTAGGTGAATCTCTGGCAATCAGGTTAGATGGAGTGGGATGAACCAGCTGTCTGATCAACGCAAGACAACCGCACTTAGATTGAGAGTCTACCTATGCTATGCACAGTGTCATATATTATACATTTTCATGAAAATTCACTGAAATTAAAGTCAGCTGGGAATTCATTTTGAATTCCTTCATTTAGAATATGCATAGATTATTGTTTCCATGAAAACTGAAACTGACAGTCTTCTTCTGATTCTTAATGGGACTTAATTATCTGAGCTATTTGCATGAATCTTCCTTCATATAGTTTTCTGTTCCTCCCTGTGTTTCTTGCTGATAGATATTCTTTTTCCTGTACTTAAATGTTCTGTAGGCAGAAAAGTTCAACAACTATTACATTTCACTGGTCTGGAGTTGTTCACCAATGTTCTCAATCATTTCAGGATTCCCCCCAAAGATGGTTGGGAAATGCAGCTTACAGAGAATTCTAGAAACTTTCTGTTACAGATCTCAGAGCTTTTGGAATAAAACAAGAGTGCCTCAAGCTTCCTCATACGAATTCCAGCAGACCTTTTGCAACTGTAAGTAGACAGATGTCCTTGAAGCTCATAGGCAAAAGAGATGCTATAGGGCATTCAACAATATACTCTTCCATATATGGAAAAGAACAATCTATGCATTCTTGGAAAGGGTAAGTAGGCCAAGGGAGAAGAAGAACTGAAATTCAGATCAAAATAAGTTCATCGTTCTCTCTAACTGCACTGAAGCTATTCTAGAATAATATTTTGGCACAGCAGTACTGTTAGCTCTTCCTGTAGATGCTTCCCATATGCCAAACCTGAAGCTCCTCACTTTGAATGAGTAACTCCAAGTGCAAAGAATGTCAGATGAATGATACATGGTTCCCAGTCATCAAAGCCTATTTTCTGAGGCTTCATTTAATTGTACCATGACAAGTGATATCAGAGGCAGCTTTTTGGAAGTGCGGCAGCCCCAGCACATCAGGGATGGATGGATGGATGGATGGATGGATGGATGGATGGATGGATGGATGGATGGATGGATGGTGTGCCATCAAGTCGTTTTCGACTCCTAGTGACCACATAGATAGATTTTCTCTGTGATGATCTATCCCTAACCTGGTCTTTCAGGTCTTTTAATGATGCACTCATCACCACTGTAACTGAGTCCATATACCATGCTGCTGGTCATTCTTTTCTCTTTCCTTCTACTTTTCCCAACATCAGAGCCTTCTCTAGAGAGCTAGGTCTTTGCATAACTTGTTAAATTAGGAGCATGGTCATTTGTGCCTTGAGTGAGAACTCTGGGTTGATTTGTTCGATGATCCATTGGCTTGTTTTTTCAGCTGTCCACGGTATTCTCGGGAGTCTTCTCCAACACCAAAGTTCAAAAGCATCAATACTCTTCCTATCCTGCTTCTTTGAAGCCCAACTTTCACTTCCATACGGAAGGTTCCTTCTTCCTTTGAATGTAACTGGGAATACCACTGCTTGCACAATTCTGATCTTTGTAGGTATGGACACATCACGGCATCTGAAGATCTCTTCCAAGGCCTTCATAGCTGCTCTACCAAATGGTAGCCTGTGACGTATTTCTTGACTGCTCATTCCTTTACTCTTGGTGGTTGATCCTAAAAAGCTCTCCACCACTTTGATACCTTCATTGTCAATTCTAAAGCACATCAGAAAAGCTACTGTCAAAGTCATCTCAAAGCTGGGAGAAGTGAACAGCTGGTAACCCCGTTGGTGCCTTTTTCCTTCTATTGATGCCTGCACAGGTGATATCCTTTGGAACACATCACATGGAAGGTTCCTTCTTCCTTTAAACTCTCTGCGGCTTTCACACGAACAGCATCAGGTCCCTATCAGATTCACTGGGGATGTGCTAGCATTTTATCCATTTAGTAAAAATGTTGAATGTAATTAAAGTCGGAAAGCAGAGATGGGCATCTGCTTTACTGCAGGGCCATTAAAGTTCTTATGAGATGCTGGGGCCATCTCTCATTTTATGATGGAAGAATAATGCAAGTTGTTGCCCCAGGCATTCCAAGACAAAGCTTTATCCCAAAGATTACCGCTGAAGTCAACACGCAGATATTTCATTGAGTAGCTGAGAGGCAATCACAGAAAGGAATGATAGGAAACAATATCATCTCCAGGATAGATCTCCCTTCTTGCCAAGAAATTATTATTCTCCTTTTATTTGATTTCATGCCTATTAGGGAATGTTTTAATGATTTTAATGATGTTTTGGTACAAGATCATAAGATCAACCTTGATTTCTAAGTGCTTGTGGGCAGGAGAAAAGTTGTATATTGGAATGTGATTTGTGGTTCTCTACCATCCAGCAAAGTATACTGGTAATAAAGAAAAAAGGACAAGTTAATAAAGCTAAATCAATTAAATCCTGTTGAAAAGTTCTCAATAAAGTTAGCACTTTAGAAGCCAAAAAGCCGCAGGTATGGCTAAATCATACTCCGGCTTTTAATGAAAATGCTAATGATTCCTTCTTTTCTGGAATATTTTCTGGCTTCTAGCTTGAACAAGATGTATTTCTACCCAATCAGTTCCACACACCTTTCTTCAGCTGTTTTTTGTGCTTCACTGCCCAAGGGAGGAAAAATTAATAAATGATCTTCCCCCCCCCCCCCCCGAAAGAAAATTGCAGCAGAGAAAATACTACCAGGAAGAAGGAAGAGGTGTTTCAGAAGGCCAGGCTACTAGCAAAAATCCATCCAACCAAGCAGTTATGAATTTTGTAGAAGAGAAACACGTGGAATCCTCCAGTGTTTCTTTGGGTGGGAAAAATGTAATCACACATTTCAAATCAGCATTTGAAAATTTTGTCTGCAAAACTGGGAATGGTGATCAGTGTTCACTGGCTGGGACAACTGCTTCTCTTGACCAGGGGAACGGCTCCCTTGGTCACTTCCAGCCAACTTAGAGGGAGCCTTTTTTCATGGGGTGGGAAAGGAGAAGGGGTGGGGGATTGTTCCTTGAATTCTTTCCCAGTTAATCACATGAAGAAAATGGAGTGGAGGAGTAAATAGTTTTAATGCAGAACAACCTGCCTGTCCTGTCTTCCCCAAAACTTAAAGGCTGTCATTTCAATGCCTGGCACTTCCTTCTTCTTGATTTACAAATTCTGCGGGTGTTTTATCCATAACAATACGTCTATTGAACAGGCTGCCGACAAATTTGCATGCTGTAACTCTGCTGAGACTAACCCCTGGCTAAATTGGTAGAATGCTAAGCCTGTAACAAGTCTAAATCACTTTCTCTCCTGGTCTCCAACTCTCTTTAAGCCGTTCCGATGAAAGTTGGGACAGTGAGTAACCAGGCTGGGAAATGGCCTGCTTGATATGAGAAGAACTTTTTTTAAAAAAATGGAATAAAATATTCAAATACATGACTTTTGCCCCAGTAGCTTTGCCTGGATAGCACCTTTCCAGACGCATTGCTTCATTTGCCTTGGTGAACAAGAAAAACGACCGCAGGATTTAGTTAGGATTTAGCAAATGTATTGCAACTGAGCTGGTGAAAGAGGATCAACTACACATCCAGATCTGATTTGCATTGGGGCATACATGTCATACTGCCTGATGCAGAAGGGACAATCAGCTCATGAAGATTAAACATGGAACTAAATGCATATGATCCAGATCTCTGATGCGTAAACCCACAGCCACAGCCACCTTCCTAGTTTCCCTATCTACAGCTGCTTTTTCTGCAGTTGAGGAAAGCAGTCTGAATCTCTCCCTTTTTAAAAAAAAAAAAAAGTATATTTTTCTTGTCAGGATAACAAAATGGAAAAGAAAAAAAATAGGATAGAACACAAAGAAACAACTATTCAGTAGGAATAAAAAGCCTTCTGGGAAAACTCTTCCCTTCCCCAACTGCTAACTGCAATTTAGATATTGATATTTTACCCTGAACATTAAGGACTGTTGTTAGGTTCTGTTTAAGTATTTTCATCTTTATTTTTAATTGACTTCATAACTTTTTTTTTGGTGGAAACCATATTCCAAATGTCTAAATTTGCCTTGCGGTATAATGTGGTTATGTAAAGGAACCTTAATGTTTAAATGTGGTTAAATTCCTATTATGGATAGATCCTGCCAATTTTGCCACTGCTGCAAATTCTTTAATTTTAGTCTCCCAATCTGATACTGTCAGCAAAGTTCCTCTTTTCCAATGGTGTGCTCAGTTTGTTCTTGCAGGTGTCAACCTATACCTTAGTCAATTTTTCATATATATATATATATATATATATATATATATATATATATATATATATTTTTTCCCAGGAAATGTACCTAATAAGGATATCTGTGGTTTCCATTCAGATTTTGTTTTTACGATCTAATTATTTTGATGGATTTAGTTCCTGTACTTTTGAGGGTTTTTACACAACCACTACGTATGCTTTCTTTTTCAAATGGAAGGCAGAGGTTGAACATCTCCTCTGCCCAATGGCAGAGGCCAAAGTATGCTTTCATTCATCTCTACAATCCCAGAATAACAACATTATAAAACCCTGGGTTAAATCCTTTAATCTCCAGCTCCAGGCACTCTTCCCATGTTAGCCAAATCAAGACCTCAACATTACCCTCTAGCAACAACATCTAAAATTACTTTCACAAAAGCAAAGGGTGTTGGCCCTCTTTGACCTCTGCTGCACAGTCAGAATTCCTTCAGGGGCCTGGATGCAAAGCCACTGAGAATAAGGATCACAGTGCCCTAAACCAAGCATTTATGTAATTTCTACCTAAGCAACTCTCCAAGGGTAAATTATACTTTGAGGTTAAGGGCCAAATTTTGTATATCATGGCTTAGGGGGAAAGTGGGATAAGCCAGGTCAAACACTTAATTTTATTAAGTTTAATTAAAATAAATTAATTAAGTAGAATGGATGCGATTACTCCAGTGCAGTGATTTTCTCCTTCAGTCATATTCAACATTAAATTTGATAGCAAGTTTTGG